>NW_015554052.1:561813-564107 GCF_001515605.1 Sinocyclocheilus anshuiensis
AAATTTAATATAAAATATTAAATTAGATTTGAACTCTTGACATCTGGCAACCGCAACCATGAAAGCTAGTGAAGGCTTCTTAACAATGCAAGACAATGCAAAAATGAAACGTTTTCAGGATAAATAACCAGCAGACAAATATTGCAGACGATTATGCTTAATTAATGAAGAGACACAAAAAGTGTGATCGCGATTAAAATGATATTTATCGCGTGGCCCTAGTCCAATAGCTGTTTAGTCATTGTTTAGGCTGGTAACGCTGCAGCCAGTGTTAATGTATGAAAGGTTATGGCGATAATAGTGACTAGCGGTAGATTTTGAAGTGTATTCTGAGACACTCTGTGGGGAACTTGTTGATGTGGGCTGTGAATGTTATCTTGTGTTGACGTGTAGTTTGTGTGCTGATGAACACATTATTTGTCAGGTGCCGGTTTCAGCTGGAAACTTCTGCGTGTTCATGTTAAAATATTCACCCAGGGCAGTAATTTAATTCAAACTGAATGAAAGTGTTTAACGATGGTGAGTCCCTGCCTGAGAGTCACAACAGAATCTTGTTTTCTCTTTATAATAGAATGGCTTCAAGTAAATAACGGGTGACACTTTGTTTTTTCCTTCTCCGTGTGGCTTCATATTCTTTGTTGTTGGTAAGTTTGAGAACTTGCATGTCTTGAGAAATGTCTGCTTCTCTTCGTCTCCTCATTCAGGCTGTGATGTCGACGCGTGCTTATCTAATTATCAAACGATATTAAGCTGTTTGTGTCATCAGCAGTATTCATTGTGACTGGATTCTCTACTGTTAATCGTATGGTTCGTAGTGGGCTTTAATGACAGTGTTCAAAATATTTATTTTTAGTATTTAATTCATGGATGAATGGATGAATCTCATCAAAACATATTCGGGGCATATTTCACCTTCATATTCATTGATTATGACATTTATTTTCATCCCTCTTATTGTATTACAGTAAAGCCTGTTACTGTAATATTGTTTTTTTTAATCAATGAAAAAGTATTACAACAAATACCACCATGATCTTTGGATAATTCACAATTTTAGTTATATTTTATATTATAATAATATATAATAATTAGGTATGTGTGTATATATAGAGAGAGAGGTTTTATTTATTTATTTATTTTGTTTGTTTGTTTGTTTGGGTTAAATTATGCCCCAGATATGCTCTTGAACTCTTGCCAGGTTTCATGAGACATCTTTATTGTATGACCTGGTTACTTCTGTTCATATAATCAAAGCTGTCAGTTGAGACACAACTTCCTAATGAATAAAATGAGCATCATAGTAACATCTGAATAGAAACATAACACTGCTTAATTTTTAAGCATAAATTCTGGCGTGCGTCTGGCTGTTTGGATGATTCGCTGACCTGCATCTACAGACACTATTATACAGCAAGACTGCATGCGAAACATGGAGTAAGGAGAGAAAGTTGGCGTGCATGAACGGCGTGTCCTGTTTTGTGGTTTGGGGAGGATTTGTCCCCAGGAGAGAGAGTGATGGGAGGCTGTGCTAGATTAAGGTAGATTATATCTGCCCATAGTCTTATCAACAGAATCAGAGATGAGGACGTAATGCGATGATGCACGTTACAGCCGAAATCCTCGTGCCAGGATTTCATATTTCCAACGGCGACGTCCTCTACACCTGTGTGTGCAGATATACTGACACGAGTGAAAGTCAATTACTGCATGAACGTTCCTTCACACTGACAGAGATTTTATTGGACTGGAGGTCAAATAGTTAATGTTATCAACAGGCTGCACAATAATGGCCATAGTTTTTTGAAAATCTGAACCACAAATGAGATGTCTTATTGGTTTAAAAAAAAAATACTGCTCCTAATAATATAATATAACATAATATTTAGTGCTGGACAACGATTAATCGCGATTAATCGCATCCAAAATAAAAGTTTTTGTTTACATAACATATATATATATGTGTACTGTGTTTATTTAAATACACACACATGCATGTATATATTTAAGAACAATATATTATGTTTATATATTCAATATATTTATATATAAGTTATATGAATATTAAGAACAATTTATATATTCAATATATTTATATATAAGTTATATGAATATAAATATATACATGTAAATATTGTAAATATTATAATACGTAATACATAATATTATACAATAGACATAATAAATATACACAGTTCACAAACATATTGTGTAAACAAACATTCATTTTGGATGCAATTAATCGTTTGACAGCACTAATATATTATACTTTTTTGCAGATTTGTCACACTTAACAG
>NW_015554052.1:568449-579883 GCF_001515605.1 Sinocyclocheilus anshuiensis
TAATGGAATTGCCTGAAATTGCAATTAAAATTGCATTATAAAATCAAATGTGTTGTAAGCAGTTTTAGCTGTTTTTAGCTGAATTGTTTTTTATTTAAATGTGAAATATGACCTTGTAAACCACAGTAGCTTATAATATAATATAATATAATATGATGTAATATAATATGATGTCATATAATATAATATAATATAATATGATGTAATATAATATAATATGATATAATATAATATAATATAATATAATATAATATAATATAATATGATGTAATATAATATAATAATGTTTTATGATATAGGGTAAAGCAGCTGTATATAATCTATTATATCATGAACAAGATTAATGTTTATCAATGATTGGAATTGCCTGAAATTGCAATGAAATTGCAATGAAAACTCAAATGTGCTGTAAGCAGTTTTGTAAACTTTTTAATTTTTTTCTTCTAATTTAAATGTGAGATATGACCTTGCAAACCACAAAAGTGTTTCTATGATTTCCAAAAGAGGGAAAAAAAATATGGATAGATTGATTACATTGATCAGAAGAGACAAAGATGTCAAATTTGTCATTGTATTAGAAACTGTCATTTAATGACAAGGTAATATTGCACAAAGTATAGTTTTATAAATGTACAATACATCAAAAAAAATGAAATTATAAAAAAAAAAAATAGATTTTTGATGTTAATAACTGGAAACGTGTCTGTGAAAACTGAGTCCATTATGTCGCTCAACATTTGCATAAAGCTAAACTCTGCTCAACTCTACTCAACTTTACATGTTACTTGAAATGGCCACATTACATCCCCAAATCTCATTATAAAATTAAAACATTTAAATGAAACGAGTCGCTGGTCAGTGTGAACGACCCTTTACTCTGGAGCTCCTGACTCATGAGAATGGGTTGGAGATTTGCACTGGAACATTTGTTTGGTCTGTTATAGGTACAGTTTAGGCTTGCGGCGATAGACGGTGCTGACGGTGATACCGGTGTTAAGCATACAGTACTGATAGATTATTTTTGCGCTGTTGATCTGAATGTATAGTCTGATGGCTGTGAGGTTTTGATCTCAGATGTGTCAGAGACTCATATTGTCCCGTCATAAGCTGCTCTGTGTCCAGCGCTGTGAATGCATACGCATACACTAACCAGAACTACCCATCTGTCTGTGGTGACCTCTAACTCAAACGACCTTCCTGCATCAGCAATAACCTGCTTGAGCTTTACTGCTGTTTTATTCATCTGCAGAGTAGATTTATGCAGGGTCACCACACCAATTGATTTCCATTAAAAAATGTAATTTCTAGTTGTTCATAATTGCTATGTATTCAACATTTCTATTTTTAACATTGTTTATCTAATATTTTAACAAATATTTTATTTTAGCTTGATTTCAATTAACAAATGATTTTCGAGTTTTAGTCATTTTAGTACTGCAACTTAAACGTATTTTATTTCAGTGAGTTACCAAGGCAACATTTCTATTTTTTTTTATATTTTAAGTTTTTCAACTAATGTTTATATTTTATTTCAGATTTATTTCAATTAATAAAATTATTTTTAGTAATTTTATTACTTAAACATAAAATTTATTTATTTATTCAGTTAGTTGCCAAGACAACATTTCCAATTTTAAATATTTTAAGTTTTTCATCTAATGTTAATTTTTTATTTTAACTTTATTTAATTTTAAATTTTAGTACTTTAGAATATAATATATTAATGTAATATAATATAAAACTTATTAAAAAAATGCATTTGGCTGCTGTTGCATTTTACACTGACCATTTAACCGAATAACAATCAATTTATCATCTCATTTTGTGTTACATGAAACTACCACTTCAGAAAAAAGATCCAGTGTAAGTATAGTGTAATATGTGATGAATTAATATATCTTTTTTTCTTGCATGTTCTTCACCTGCGTGTCGACCCTGATGAAGATGATGATCCAGTTGAACCAATGTAAGAACACAATTTATGAACACTATAAATGAGTTTATTAACGCGTGTCGTTATGATGCTTCAAAGTGTTTAAACGTACACATCTGTCATGCAGAAAAACGAACTCTACAAACAACCACAAAGACAAACACGTACGACAGCGGTACACCAACTGAGCCCACGGACCGATGTAGAAGAAAGCTGAAGGTTTACACTTTATAATCCATTGTGGAGTTACAAAACAGCATGCGAACACTCCGTTTAGTCGACTAATGCTTCCCCTTCCCCTGTTTCCAGATGACCAACTGCATATCCTGACCATACGGACGAAACCGAGGAGAGGAGACGCTCCTGGCGATTTCCAGCGACGCATATCCTGCCTCACGTGGAGAAGAAAACAACAATAACGACAGCATTACACTGGCAGAAACGAACAATAAAGACTGTCTCAAGTTTGCCTTATTCAGGCTCGTGATCTGTGTGAATGTGGACGCTGACGAATCATTCTGAAGGTGATGATTTTACTACATGTGCTGTTAACGTTGCATTTCATTATTTTATCATGCCCTCCTGCTGCACTAATTCTTTTTCATATCTACATGTTGTCTCGAATGCATGCAATAACATAATCGAATAAGATTCAGATATTGTTTTCTATTGTTACTTTAAGTGGCGTTGCATCCAAATGAATAGCTAGTGTGTGCGTGTGTGTGTGTGTGTGTGTGTGTGTGTGTGTGTGGAACAAAGCCAGTAAACAGTTCCATTTAGCCTGTTGTGCTTTCCTTCATTGTCTATTCATAGATCTAATTAAGACTTTCTTGCTTCCTTTCTTTTATGTAAGTGCCGTGTTTTCAGGAGTGGAAATTAGGCCTTTGCTAAATTAATATCATAAGTGCTCAAGCAGCTATGATCAAGCGTCCTATTAGAGTAGGCTCAATTAGATGTGTGCGAATGTTTTGAGAGAGAGCATATCAGCATGTCTGTGCGTGTGTGTGTTTGTGTGCGCGTGTGTGTGTGTGTGTGTGAGCGAGAGCATATCAGCATGCGTGTGTGTGTGCGTGTGTGTGTGTGTGTGAGAGAGAGAGAGAGAGCACATCAGCATGCGTGTGTGTGTGTGTTTTTAAAGAAATTTAAATGGATAAAAAAGTAAGGAAACATTGAGATCTTTGTACAGTTTATCATCCAATAAAACAATACTAAAAGGAGGTGTTTTGTCTTAAACTAGAATGCAAGAACCTTTGTGAGTGGCAGAACAGTATTTAATCTTAAAGCTGATATTGTATTAAATGAAATACATGTAACATTTATTTTCTAGAGTTATTTAGACGTCTTGTACATGTGGTGCTGTAAGTGTTCAAATATTACGATAGCATCTGTAAAAAGGAAAAGAATATATCTTTTTTTTTTGTAAATGTTGTTTCTTTTTAGAGAAAAGATGATTCTTGTACAGCATGGCTATGATCCTATGCAATATGTATTCATATAGACCTATTGACAATTGTAAGGTGGGGTGGGTTTGTTTAATTACAGAGAATAAAAAGCTTTAACGGGACAGTTCAGAGATAAGGGTGCTTCGCATTTAAAAAGCACTGCTGTAGTTGCATGACAACTCCTGATCAATACAGTGTGTGTCACCATGACAACGGACCAACATACAAGGGAGGAAGTGGGTGGAGCTAAAGCCATTACAGACTATATGAAACCAATTGTTTCCTTTTTCAGAATAAAGGTTCCAAAATACGTGTTTTTGTATCATTCTGAATGAATGTGCTGAGATTTGTCTCCCACCTCAGCAACTGTTGCCGTCTCATATTAACAGACAAACTTTTGCTAGGCTGACTTTTTACTGAAAATCAGTAACTTATTTTATTTCAGTTAGTTGCCAATGCAACATTTCCTTTTTTATTTATTTATTACATTTTTTAAGTTAAAATTTTTCCGTATTTATATTTTATTTTAGCTTTATTTAAATTAACAAAATTATTTTTAATAGTTTTAGTTGTGTTAACTTACTCTATTTTAGTTAGTTGCCAACGCAACATTTCTATTTTTTTTTACCTTTTTTTTTTTTTAGGTTTTCATCTTATATTTATATTTTATTTCAGGTTTATTTAATTTAACTGAATTATTTTTAATAGTTTTAGTCATTTTAGTACTTAAACTTATTCTATTTCAGTTAGTTGCCGAGGCTACATTTTTTTTTTTACTTTTAAGTTTTCTAATATTTCTATTTTATTTCAGCTTTATTTCAATTAAATGATTTTTAAGAGTTTTAGTAGTGCTGTCAATCGATTCAAAGAAAAACCTAATCACATTTTTTTCTGAAATGAATCGCGATTAATCCCACCTAACAAAGTTTTTAAATATAATTTATAATGCAATAATTTCACATTCAATCTTCAAATTAATGTAGAAACAACATAGAGTATTTTTTAAATATTTATTTAATGCAAACTTTTTTTTATGTCTGAAGGCGAGTATCACCGATACCAATACTACTGATGTCTCTATTAATTTTTTTTTTTCTTACTATTTAGCCATTGACTAAAGCCATTCAACATTACAGTATAATTGAGAGCTATCAATTTTAACATTTATTAGACTTCATAAAAAATAACAACTTCTAATTTAAGTGAACTTAAAACAATCTTCACATAAACCCATTATAATAAGTGTCATATTTAGCTACATGTGCCCTTCAGCAAGTAGGAAATATACAGAAATTGAACAAAGTTATCAAACAATTAAATATAGATGAATCCTTAAAGCTACAGAAGTTATTGATTTCCTCTTTTTTTTTCTTTTGTTAACACGTTAAACTGAAAAAAATTAATCGCATGTGTTAACACGCATTAAACACGTTTTTCATCTATTATTTATTTTCTTTCAGCTTTATTTAATTTAATATGATTTTTAATAATTTTACTGCTTATGTCAGTTAGTTGCCAAGACAACATTTCTATTTAAGTTTTTGATCTAATATTTATATGTCAGCTTTATTGCCATTAATTGCCATAAACAACAGTGATGTGATTTTGAGAGCACAGCTCTACCTCATTCTTGCGTCAGCTCCTTCAGCTTCTTCTCGACGTCCTCCACGAAAGCAGGAAAACCAGAATCGAGCAGACAGAGGCGCAGTAGTGCCTCCAGGTCTCCAGAGGGCAGCGTGCACTGATGAAACGCCATCGGCAGGGTCAGCTCACGCTCGCCCAGGAAGTACTGAAGAGGAAGAGATTATAATGTGCATGAAAAAGTCAGGGTGACATCTCAGAGGTCAAATTAAAATATCACAGACTACAGCGTCTAATGCAGTGACTCGACAGCAGATCAATGGAAATCCAGTGGTACCTGAGAAAGGTGTTTGATTGACAGCGGTTCCATGGCAACGGCAGGGGCCGCCCGTGGTGCATCTTCAGGGGCCTGAAGTGGAAACAGAAATAGATCCGTTCATTATAGTCTCAGGACTCACACGGAGGGTCTCACCAGCCAATCAATACCCTCATTACTAATTAAATGTTCTCATCCCTGGCAATCTTTCTCATCCTGCTGCGGGGCGTCGCTGTCATATTCTACACAGAGACTTCCCTTCGTGCTTGTGTGTTCACTATATTTAGAGCCACGAATCTGTGTATTTACATTTCAGATTCTCAAATAAACAGTTCAGTTCACAGGGTGGGATTATTTCCCTCTCAGCGCCCATTTATTATCATTATGTGGCAACAGCACCACCTAGTGACGGAAATACAAATTAACATTGATTATTAGTTAAATTATCTGCACTTAACATGAAATCAAAACTGACTACATTTATTTTTTAATAAATGTTCCTGGTCTCATCATGCATACTTCATATTTGCATGCTAAAAACAACTATCTTTCATCAAAATAGAACTTCTCAAATGTTTTCAGCTGCATAACCAACGGGGAAAATATTAAATAAATCATAAGCCAGTTCTGTCATCCAATTAAATCTTGTCCTGCATTATTTCCTGCTAAATATACTGTTAGCCTATAAATAACATTACATGCAATAAACGTGTTGCACAACTCATTTCTGTTTATAGCTTGATATAAATATTATGCACAGTAAGTCCAGATAGATAGATAGATAGATAGATGTTGTGACTCAATTAAATCCTGTCCTACATAATTTACTGCTAAATATTCTGTTATATGTCACATTACATGCATTAAACGTGTTGCAGAAGTAATTTCAACTGTTTATAGGTTGATATAAATGTTATTTACACTAAGTACAGACAAGACAGATAAATGGGTGAATTTTCATTATCTTATAAATCAATAAATTATTTCTGTTATGTGCATTAAACGTGTTGCACAAGTGTTAGCTTGTTACTGTTTAGAAATACCATGCACAGCAACTCCAGATAGATAGCTGCTTGTTTTCTGCTCAGGCCTTGTTCATTTGGTGGTGTTATCCAGCACTTACCTGCAAGCTCACCAGTAATTACCTGCCAGTCAATGTGACCTGCTAGGAGCTGCTTAAAAGCCAAAGGACAAACCCACTGTCACTCACTCTTATCACTGCAACCAGCTCTAGTAGTACCTACATACCATCATTACCCCATAGATTTCCACATTCTGAGTATTTCCAACCTGCTGCTGCTGCTGCTGTGTAGATGGTCCAGGTTCTGCAGGATCGGATGGAGCAGCAGATGCAGGTGTGCTCAGATGCTCCTGGACAGGAACATAATCCTGCAGCCTCTCCACAGCTTTACTGCAAAAACCAGCTGCTTCTGCTCGACCACTGCCATCAAATTGCAGTCGGATCAAACGGCTCTCACCCTTACACACACAGCAAAACAAAAAAAGCACAGAAACATCACATTACACTAAACAAACACACTATTTCAGCTACACACTAAACAGCATTAACGTGTGTAATTTTGCACGTGCAAACACAAAACCACATTTGCATTGCATTTCCACATACAGGATGCTATATTGTCTGCAACCATAATGTGACCCTGGACCACAAAACCAGTATTAACCCTTCTGCGCTCCTCATTTGGGAGTCACACTCATAGTCTTCGTGGTCAAAAGTGACCGGACACCTGAAATATAACTTTTTTTTTCTTCAGTAAAATCAATCTAATATATTTTTGTTCAATAATATTTGTTATTTTGTATTTTGAGAGAATTTCATGGTACTAATTAATATTTATGCAACAATTATGATCAATTTTTCCCATTGAAAATAGTACCATTTTTTTTCTAATTTTTTAAAAATTATTTTTCAGATTAAAATAGAGACTAGGCCATTAAAATCCAATTTTTAAAGGCAGAATAGCACCTCCTGGTGAGAGCAAAAAAGCAAAAAAGAAGGACTCTAAAGAGAGGCTTGTGAATTCCCTAGTTGTTTTTATACGGGAGTGTGTGTGTGTAAGTAAGTGTGTGTGAGTGGATGTATCCATTTTACACTCTTGATGTTTAAGAGTGTAACCCCTTCCTTGCTGTCCACTTTTTTACTGCATTGTAGTCGAATTATTGATTTGATTTTACATAGTTGCAGTGTTACAGTCACACCAGTTCATAGGTGTGTGTGTGTGTGTGTGTGTGTGTGTGTGTGTGATATATATATATATATATATACAATTTTGGGCAATAGGGATTTCGCCTAGGGCGTCAAATTGGCTAGAAACGGCCCTGTGTACAAGTGTGTGTGTGTGTGTGTACAAGTGCACTCTAGATGTTTTAGAGTTTCACTCCTTCATTGCTGTGCAATTTTTTTCTGCATTGTGGGGGATTTGTAGATTGTACACATAAAAAATGTCTGTATTTTCAAATGTTTTCTCATTTCCCATTCATTTCTTATGGTCGGTCATTTTTGACCGAAGACCATGAGTGTGACTATTTTTTTTACAACCACTTAGCTTTTTCAATCATGCCCTCAATTTTGTTTGTGTGTTCACAAACCAAGTGCCATAAAAGTCACCAAGTTTCGTACCATTCTGGTGAATAAAAAAAAATCTATAATTTTGATGCATACAATGTATTGTTGGCTATTGCTACAAATATACCCCAGCGACTTAAGACTGCTTTTGTGCTCCAGAGTCACAAATCAGTTTAACTTAATAGGGACTGTTGTTTTCAAGAAATGCATCAGTATTCACAAAGCAGGGAATTCTTGTTCAAAAAGATTGGTTGGAGACAAGATAATTAGCTTAATTAACAAGCCACAGAGTTTATCTTTGAGCTGTAAAGTTGGAGGTCACTCGGAAGCAGTTTTTTTTTTAACATTTGATACACAAGATACTGTAATCTTGTTACATATAATACAACAGGGGTGTTCAGTTTATAGACACATATCAATGACTAATGATTTGCATATTAAAATGTTTATTGCTTTCAAGGATGAAGAGGCGGAGTCTGCCTTCAGGACGACACGCACGCATCCCATCCTGTTGAGTGTTTCAGATGGCTGTTAAACTGCAGACCAAGGTACGGGAATATACTTTCATTCATCCAAAATACATAAATGTGAAAAATCACAGTGCTGCTTCTCACCTTGATTGTAATGTTGAACAGCAGACTGTCTGATTTGTGCTGGATTTTCAAGAAGCTCTGTGCGTTGAGCAGAGAAAAGCCCTCCTATGAAAAACACAGGACCACACATCATCGTTATCCAGCAGAGACTCGTTTAATAGGATTATATCAGGCTGAAAACACACCATAAAAGCCGAGCAGCATGAACCTGCCATCAGCAACCTCCTCCAGTGTTTTTATTGCAGAAACAGTTGCTGCCAATCCAGCCATAGGCTGAATGATCAATTAACATTTTTACCAACTAAATAGTTTTTTTTTGTGAATGCAAATGTTGCATGGATGTTGTGTCGGTGGCTTGGCATATATATATAGTCAGGTTAGTCAATGCCTCTACATCTAAAAAAGCATTTTCTCCATTGAGACATTGAGTACAAGTTTTTGTTTGTTTGTTTTTTGCTATTACACAATCATGTCAGAAGGGGGCTCTACTAACAACATCAATGCATGACTGACCGTCACGTTCACCAAGACACAGGCAATGCAACCAGGAACCATATCAACATTCATTCTGCTTCTACTACTGCTATACTATTACTATTGCTACTTCTACTAGCAGTTCTACTCAAGCGAGTTTAGTTAAAGTTTTACAGCGAGAACAAACAGGGAAACTTTCACCTTGTTTCTTGCAAAATCAAAACTGGAATTATTTTCTTGGATTTATCATAAATCACAACACTTGATGTAGAAAGTGCAGGGATTGAAAAAACAACATGCTTCTACAGAGCTGCACCTCACATTAAATACATATTTTAACCAAAAAATCACAAAAATTGTGATCTTTGCATGTCATATATCGCATCTGCATTGTACGGCATTGTTCTTTGCAACTGGTTTGTTGTGCAAATAAAGAAAGATTAGACTGTACACTTTCTTGATTTTAAGAACCAACTTTGAAACACATTTGACAGAAATGGAAAAGTGGCTATGAAATGTATGAAAATGGATGTGTCTGTAATCTTGTTACATATAATAAAACAGGGGTGTTCAGTTTATAGACACATATCAATGACTAAACGCCGGTCCCTGCTCTCAAAATCACCCGATGCTTAGATCTGGATGGGTGCGCTGCCTCGTTCTTCTTTGTTATTCTGCATAAAAGCTCAAAAAGTGAGTCATTCTCCAAATGCAGCTCCCCAGCTCACCATGAGGAGCCAGAGACTATTGTGTCCACAAGTCCAAGATTGAGGCTTATTGTTGGGAGATATCCGAAGCACTCAGCCTGGCAATCCCAAAGGGACAGCGACAGGCCCAGCGGGGCGGGAAGGGGATTATGCTGTTCTTTCTGCGGGTTAAAAGAAATACGGTCAAGCTCTTATGATGGGCTCAGCGGAACCTGCGCTATCCTGACCTCGCACTTAGAGCCTGATGGGAAGAAGAGTGTCGACGGCTTAGAGAGCAGCATTTCATAACCGGTCAAAAAAAAACAACATTTGTATTGGTCACTAGACAGATACTCTGTTTTCATATAAGCTTACCAAGAGTTCCTGGCCTTGAGATACTAGCAGATGACCAGAGGAGACTATTGTGTCCACGAGTCCAAGATTGAGGCTTATTGTTGGGAGATATCCGAAGCACTCAGCCTGGCAATCCCAAAGGGACAGTGACAGGCCCAGCGGGGCGGGAAGGGGATTATGCTGTTCTTTCTGCGGGTTAAAAGAAATACGGTCAAGCTCTTATGATGGGCTCAGCGGAACCTGCGCTATCCTGACCTCGCACTTAGAGCCTGATGGGAAGAAGAGTGTCGACGGCTTAGAGAGCAGCATTTCATAACCGGTCAAAAAAAAACAACATTTGTATTGGTCACTAGACAGATACTCTGTTTTCATATAAGCTTACCAAGAGTTCCTGGCCTTGAGATACTAGCAGATGACCAGAGCCCAGAATATTTAGCTCCAGCTGGCCAGTGCTTTCACTGGACTCGAAAATCTGAGAGAAACACAAATTGGAAACTAGTTTAGAGACCAGAATATAACAGAGACTTGAGGTGGACTCTATTTGAACAGGCAAGCATCCACGAAACACCCAGCATCCACTAAGCAACACCCTAGCAACCACACAAAACACCCAGCATCCACTCAGAAACACCCTAGCAACCACCCAAAACACCCAGCATCCACTCAGAAACACCCTAGCAACCACCCAAAACACCCAGCCACCCCTCAACAACCACCAAAAACATAAAAAAAAACAACATTTGTATTGGTCACTAGACAGATACTCTGTTTTCATATAAGCTTACCAAGAGTTCCTGGCCTTGAGATACTAGCAGATGACCAGAGCCCAGAATATTTAGCTCCAGCTGGCCAGTGCTTTCACTGGACTCGAAAATCTGAGAGAAACACAAATTGGAAACTAGTTTAGAGACCAGAATATAACAGAGACTTGAGGTGGACTCTATTTGAACAGGCAAGCATCCACGAAACACCCAGCATCCACTAAGCAACACCCTAGCAACCACACAAAACACCCAGCATCCACTCAGAAACACCCTAGCAACCACCCAAAACACCCAGCATCCACTCAGTAACGCCCTAGCATCCACCCGAAACACCCAGCAACACCTTAGCAACCACCAAAAACATCCAGCATCCACTCAGCAACACTCTAGCAACCACCCAAAACACCCAGCAACACCCTAGCAACCACCAAAAACATCCACATCCACTCAGCAACACCCTAGCAACCACCCAAAACCACCAGCAACACCCTAGCAACCACCAAAACATCCACATCCACTCAGCAAGTCTAGCAACCACCCAAAACACCCAGCAACACCCTAGCAACCACCAAAAACATTCGCATCCACTCAGCAACACCCTAGCAACCACCCAAAACCCCCAGCAACACCCTAGCAACCACCAAAAACATCCAGCATCCACTCAGCAACACTCTAGCAACCACCCAAAACACCCAGCAACCCCT
>NW_015554052.1:580483-596926 GCF_001515605.1 Sinocyclocheilus anshuiensis
CTTGGGTGTGAACGGGGCTTAACTAAAATAACACTGGACAGAGCAGTTATTGGCACAGTTAACTGGCAGATATTTGCCCATTTTGTGATAACCACATTCACTGACACTGTTAATAAATAATGCACATCATTGTGTTTTGAATGTCATCAGATAGTGTCAGTATGAAGTGTTTTATTTTTATAATTTTTTTAATGTTTTATTTATACATTTTCAAATACATTACAAAAAGATACAAAAAAAACCTAGAACAAGGGACAGAAACACAATTAGCTATGTAGCAGTAAACAAATGCACTGAAGGGTCCCCCCCCCCCCCCCCCCCCAAAAAAAACACCCATGCAAGCAACAACCTAGCAACACAAAAGCAACCAGCCAGAACACCCCACCAATCACCTATAACACAGGTCTACATAAAGCACACTGAATTACCACTGTGCATGAAGTGCTATATAAGTAAACTTGTTTGCCAGAATATCTCCCCCTCCAAAAAACACCCAACCAACCACCTAGAAAATGCCAGCAAACACCTAGAAACCACCTCTAACATGTCTACGTAAAGCACATTGAATTAATTGTGCATGAAATGTGCTATATGAGCAAACTTGCCTTGCCCCCAAAAAACACCCATTCAATCACCCAGCAACACCCTAGCAACCACCAAAAACATCCAGCATCCACTCAGCAACACTCTAGCAACCACCCAAAACACCCAGCAACACCTTAGCAACCACCCAAAACACCCAGCATCCACTCGGCAACACCCTAGCAACCACCCAAAACACCCAGCATCCATTTAACTATACCCTAACAACCACCCAGAACACCTTAGCAGCCATATAACAATACACCAAACATCAATTACAATTCTATGGTGGAGCAAACAACACTCACATTGTCTTTAAACAAATCAGTTTTTATTAGAATTACTGTTTTTATTTGTAGAACTAATGGGGCTGTTTTTTTTTGTTGTTGTTTTTTTTTATCTTGCCAACTTGTTCTCCTCACTAAACTCCTTTTTCCCCCCAAAACAACAACTTTTTGTTTGTTTGTTTTCCCCTGAATGAACAAGAAATGAATATATTTCAGTTATAAAACTAAAGTGTCCCGCTTTCGCTTCCGTTGAGGGCGGCAAGAGAAAAGGGCGGGACTTTTCGCTCAGTTCTCACCTTCCACGCGCAGTTACTGACCGATTTTGCTTTGCCTTCGGGGAGAAATCGACCATAGCGTCGCAGTTTCCAAACACAATTCGAAATCGTCGTGTCTTTCGAATGTTCTTCGGGTGAAGAACCACTTTCCATATTCGCGTTTACCTTTTTTTCCAGAAAATGAAGCGAGTAAAGCGGATGAAAAAAGGAGGAAGAACCGATTGACGGTTAATATTTAAATCGCATGACGTTTTTACTCTACAGTTGTGCGCATGCGTCAGTATTTTCAACGTCGAACTTTATGTTAATTAGAAAATTAAAATAATGTGTTTTAGTGTAAATTTAGTTTAATAGTGTAATTTTATTTAATTAACAAAGCAATATTAAGTTTTGAAATTAGGCGTACTTATTTGTTAAAATTTGAGGAATTACATGTATTAAAACATGACAACGTTGGTTTAATTTATATAAATCTATTTTCCCCGGGGTTATTGACACCTGTCTGTGGAAGCCCGTTTCCGCCGCTGAATAAAAAAAAATAAATTAAAAAGGTAATTGCGACTTTTTATCTCACAATTCTGACTTTTTTTCTCAGAACTTGCAATTGCCAAGTCATAATTGTGAGATATAAACGCGCGATTCTGAGAACATAGTCTTTTCCCCCTCAACATGTGACTTTATAACTCACAATTCTGAGAAAAAAAGTCAGAGTTTTGAGATCATATCTCGCAATTCTGATTTTATAACTGGCAATTGCGATTTAATATGTCACAATTCTGTGAATAAAGTCCGAAATGTGAGATAAAAAGTCGCAATAACATTTTTTATTGTTTTAATTCAGTGGCGGAAACGGGCTTCCATCCCAGTCAGTGATCTCCATCACAAAAAGTCAAAATAAAGCCAAATGTTTATTTTGTGTGTAAAATGCGAATATTGCGCGAGGAGAACCGCGTAAAGGTTTGGTTAGGTGTGGTACCCGACTGACTCTGAGAGGCTGGGCTCTCGCTTCTATGGCAACCCGAGATCAGCATCACCAGGAATATTCACGGCGGAAGGCGGTGATGTCAGCGGTTCCCGGTTGATGTGGGCTACTCGATCGTGAGCGTGATTGACAGCCGACAGGGATGCTGTGGGTCCGTGACCTCCCCCGATCTGCGATTCCTCAGACTTTATACGTGCTCGCAGAGCAACACAGTCAGTGCCTTGAAGCTGGAGACCGCTGGATTTGGGCAGCCAGGTAGCCTAATGCGCCGTGGCATGTGCTTGAGCGAAAGACGGGTGGGTTTGACCCTTCAGACTATTCGGGTTCCGGTGCACAACGATTTGTGGACATAATTACACCCGAACTGGATTCGTTTGTCATTGAATTAATCGCGCACCCGTTTCAATGTCATAATGGACAGGTTGCATTCGTCCACGCGTAAAAGGCTCTACAGTTTGCCACAGCACATCATGGGTGATGCAGAAGACACCGACAAGGACACCCGGAGGAAGAGCATCCGGATGAAGCCCTTGCCGTCGCCGACCTCCGCGGGGGAGACCAGAAGCGGAGAGTCCGTGATCATGGAGACGGACATCGGGAGACCCGTGAAGACCAGCTCCAACGGGGACTGCCGGAGGTTCCGAGGGAGCCTTTCGTCCATCACCAGTCGGCACGTCCACGACTCGGATGTAGCGGAGGAGAGGCGTCTGATCACGGAGGGAGAAGTCACCCCGAGCGAGGAGAGCCCTCCTGGAGCCGGCGGGGGTGAGGATGCCGCCGGTGCGAGCCAGCAGCAACCGGGCGTCCCGGATCAGCAGGCTGGCTTTATAAAGCTGGAGGGCATCGAGCAGATCCTGCCGGACGACGAGAGGTTTTATCAAGCGGGCTTCATGCACAGGCAGTTCGGGGCGATGCTGCAGCCCGGGGTCAACAAGTTTTCCCTGCGGATGTTTGGGAGCGAGAAGGCGGTGGAACGGGAACAAGAACGGGTCAAATCCGCCGGCTTCTGGATTATTCACCCCTACAGTGATTTCAGGTAACAGGTTCTGTGTCCCTCCGAAACACTGCTCACTTTACATCTGGATCAATCAGTGTATGGTGTGACAGAGAAAATAGTTGCACTGACCCAAAACAGCAAGATAATGTAGGTTTAAATTCAGATTATGTGTTTATTAGGAACTGTCTGCTATCTTAATAGTCAAACCAGTATTGCTAAAGAGAAGAAAACAAATGAAAGGCTTTAAAGATAGATGCACTTTTGTCATGATTATTAGTGCACTCTTAAAAATAAATGATCTTTATTATCACCAATCGGTAACCATTAACATCCATGGAATCTTTCCTTTGCACAAAAGGTTCTTTACAGTGGAAAAAAAAAGAGGTTATTTAGATTATTAAAATGTTCTTCACACTAAGAGAAAATGAACGGTTCTATTGGGGAACCTAAAAAATGGTCCTGCTTTGGCATTGCTGTGGCCCTTCATTTTTAAGAGTGTCTAAAAATGCTAAATTTGAAGGTGTATCGATGTTTACTGTTTTAAAATAAGTCTGGGTTATAGTTTATACAATTTATACAGTTTATATATGAAGAGTTCCGATGCAAAAGCGTGCCGTCTGAAAAAAAAAAAAGTGCCGTCTGAAATTTTAATCTAAAATGAGCATTTTTATCAGGCTCCTATATTTATGTTCATTTATTTCGCTTTAGTGGCATAGAAAAGGACACTATATATATATACAAAGGAGGATATATATATATATATATAATATCAGATTTTTTTTTCAGTATCAGTTTTTTTATCAGTATTTTGCAACACACCAAGCCCAGAGCTCTCCCAGCTGACAGCAGAAGTGCATTAGCTACTTGAATTTGACATGAAATCCAGACACTCTCTCGCTTTATTAATTAAGATGTGTCCTTGGGGATGACATTGACTCTATAGATCTGATATGTTCATACACACCGGCTTGTGCACATTTGCCTCAGGCTTCATTTGTGATATGAGTGCATGAAACTGATTCATGCTGTGGTCATGCAAGCCTTCAAAAAAAGCAAACATTAGTTATTTTTTAATTACATGCTATCTGTTTTGCATTCACAATCCGTCTGACTGGCTAAATGCATATTCACAAACGCTGTGTGTGCCATGGATGTCTGTGATTGGGTTGAATTTACACAGTTTTCATTCATGAATTGGCAGGGTAACGTGCGACACAGGGTTAACCGCTATAACCCAGCCCCCTCCGGAGACACGACTGCTGTTTACCTATTGATCCCGAGATGGTGCTTTTATTCTGCTCGACATTATGAGATTGCAGCGTTGTTCCTGGAGGATATGAAAGGCAGTGTGGGAATAGACTGATATAATATGAGGTTGCTGCGTTTGTGTGTGTGTGTGTGTGTGTGTGTGTGTGTGTGTGTGTGTGTGGGGAGTGTGTGTGTGACGTGCGTGCGTGTGTGTGTGTGTGTGTGTGTGTGTGTGTCAGGGCTGAGAGAGGAAGATTATTCAGTAACACTTTATTTAATACCTTTATATATGATGCATTATACAGATGTTTTTAATGCATTAAATATGCATTGCAATGTATTGCATGATCTCATGAATAATTGTAACCACTTTTATAATACTTATGATATACCTTTAGAAAGTATATTTAATTAAAACAGATGACTAACAATCAATTTCATATCTAAGGAATCTGCAAATATTATAATGCATTTTAACTTTGGATACAATTATTTATGAAAAAATGTAATGCATTATATTGTACATTATAAATACCTTTCTAATGCATCATAGATTATTTCGTTGTCATCACCGCTTTGTTTAATAATTGAAAGTTATGCAGGAGACATTGAATTTTGGTTAAGAAGTTGATGTCTTATTCTACATGTTTCTTGATACCTGAGAGCATTTTAAAGGAATATTACCCCAAAAATGAAAGATTTACTCTCCTTTGTGTTGCTACTGTTATTATTTCCGTGCAAAATATTTTTGAAGCACCTCAGCTTATTATGGATAATCGTCCTCTATGCCAAAGCTGAGACGTTTCATGTGTTTGCTTGAGATGCATATTAAAACCAGCACTGTCAATGACCTCAGAGCTTCGGTGGAGGGGAAGATTATTATGGAGAAGACCTGTGTAAAGATTCATGTTTTCTTGTGACAGATTTAGCATTTTTGCAAAGCACACTGGATTACAGATCTTTTATAGCCATGCTGGTATTGTCACATTGTTGCGGTGGCACAGATAACAATATCGTTGCTTCTCTCCTCTGAACACAATAGACTGAATTTCCAGCGCTGATTACAGGCCTAATCTCCTCCTGCATATACCTCTGTAATTACCACAGCAATGTCACACACCAGAGCATCGTTACTGAAGATAAAGGCCACACGGCATTCTTCATACTGAGCCTTGGATATGTCAGTGACCCATTCATTCTGTAGCTCTGCTTTGCTATGTAGGCAGCTACCTTTTAAGTCAGCATTCTCTCATAAGAGACTTTTTGGAAGCAGTTCTATGCGACATTCGCTACACACAACTAGGGTTGCAAAAAGGTGAAAATTGCCAGTAAATTTTGGAAACTTTCCAGGATTTTTTTGGAATATTCCAGGGATTTTGGGAAAGTTTCCGGAAATTTTCCACCCCTTTGCAACCCTACACACAACTAGTACTAGAACAACAAGAGACACGACACAATATTGCAATGGAGTTTAAAATTTAATGCAGTTTATTTATTGTAAAAGGTGCATGAGAAATAAAAAATAACATTAAAATGAAAGAAATATTTAATACAGTTGATTTTATGTTTTTTTTTTTTTCATGCACATTGGTAATTCAAAGTGCTTTACATACCGTAAAATTATAAAAAATTATAAAAGGTGCAGGAGAAATAAATAGTATCAATATACAGAAAGAAATATTTAGTAATTAATATAGTTTATTTTGTTTATTTATTGTGTTTCATACACAGTGGTAATTCAAAGTGCTTTACATGCTGTAAAATTATTATTATTTTTTACATCATAAAATGTGCATAAGAAATAAAAAATAAAAGAATAAATTAAAACAAATATTTAATATAATTTATGTTTATATATTTTATTTCATGCACAGTGATAATTCAAAGTGCTTTACATGCTGTAAAATGGTGCATAAAAAAATAAAAGAATAAAAAAGAATACAAATAAATATTGAATATTATTTATTGTATTTCATGCATATTGCTAATTTTAAGTGCTTTACATATTGTAAAACGATATAAGGTATAAGGTGCATGAGAGAAAAAAATAACAATAAAAATAAATATTTCACATAATTTATTATGTTTATATATTTTATTTCATGCACATTGGTAATTCAAAGTGCTTTACATACCGTAAAATTATTTTTAAAAGGTGCATGAGAAAAATGAACAATAAAACAAAAGTATATGTATTAAAAATATATTAAAAATAAATTAGAAGAAAAAGAAAAAGTAGCCAAATTTTATTTTATTTAATTTTATCAATACTTTTCGGTAGTACATTAAATGTAATTGTATTTAAGCAATATCACACAAGCGAAAGTACTCTTTTATTGAAAATCAACACTCTTGTAATGCAACTTTGTTGAACTATTAGAAAATTGTAGTCACTCTTTTCCATCTTGGAATTGTTTACTTAATATTTTGCAATGCATTCTGGGATTGCGTTTTTTGGGAGCAGCACGTGTGGTGATGCCTTGCAATTTGATTGAACCAGCAATATGTTGTTGCTTACATTTTACCCGGCTTTTGTGCGGGAACTTTTGGCACCTTAAAATGCTGTCTAGGTAGGCAGCTCACTAGGTTTTGGAACAGAGCTTCTCTTGTACATTCCTTACACAATACACTCGGCCTCACTTCCAAAATCCTCTTCTGTGCAGCGTCATGCACCATATATTTATCTTGTCATGCTCTTAAAGTACTTGCAGTATCAGTTCCCAAGTCATTGAGCAGAGACATATTTGCCCGGCCTCCTCTCATAAATGACCTCCGCAGGAAATGGCAAATAAAATAAGTTTTGTGTTTTCATTTGCGTTATGTTTGCCATTGCATAATGGACATGTAATTAGTGTTTTGCCGTGTGCATAAAAATTAACCCCTGTTTTAGCCACACTCGTGATTATGAAACCCACAATTAAAATCCTCAATGTCTCCATCCATCCGTATGCACAGATTTATCCGTATCACTGTAATTTAGTCATTCGATTAATGCACATGCAGCAGATCCACTGATCGGTGGCTCTAATAAACGAGATCCGCTCAGCACTGAAAGACAGTGACCAGAGTAATTGAAATGTCAAGGAGTGCTGCATCTGATCTATGAGCTTCAGCCTTTTGAACTGACCTACAGAAAATGGTTCAGAGCGAGGGTTTTGTTTCAGGTTCAGATCTGCGGTGCACATTGCATAATAACAACTGGGGGAATCCCATAAAAATCTGTCAAGAGCATGCTTGTCGTATTTCTTTCTTTCAATTATCGGGTTAAATAATATGCACTTACATATTGTTGCTCTTTTGTTAGTTTTGATTGCTTCGATTTGTAAGTCGCTTTGGATAAAAGCGTCTGCTAAATGACTAAATGTAAATGTAAATAAGAAATTACATTGAAGAAAATGAAGCAAAAACAACCGTATTGATTTACATTAAATTGTATTTATCATTTTGCATTATTTAATAGTATTTAAAGATGTTACGCTGCCAATTTGAATTTAAAAACTCATTGAATTACGTTTGTTTTATGTAATACAGTAAAGATATTGTATCACAGTATTGAGAGATTTTGGGGGAAAAACTGCTTAATTTTCATGAAAATAATGTCCTGCAAATTGCCATCTAAAATGCTTAGAAATATGATTATATCTTATTTTGCCTTTTGGGTTTGGGGTGAAATGTGACATGGACATGTTTTTGTGAGCAATGCAAAGTTAAAATCAGTGTTATTTTAGTGTCGATAAGATATTTAATTTCTTTTAATTATAGGGTTAAATAAGAAATTGCATTGAAGAAAACAACTGTATCATTTAAAATGAAATTGTATTTGTTATTTTGGATTATTTAATAGTATTTAAACATGTTCTTCTGCCAATTAGAATTTAAAAACTCATTGAATTAGAATTTTTCTGTAATAAAGTAAAAATACTGCATAATAATCTAATAAATAATTTAATGAGACACCTGTTTGATGGAGCAATGCAAAGTTAAAATCAGTATTATTTTAGTATCGTTGAGATAGTATTATTGTTTTTATTAATATTTCGAGTTTTTATATTTTCCATAGTTAAAGTTTTAGTAGTTTTGTTGTGTGATTTTGTCATTTTTAGTAGTTTTTGTTTATGTCTAAATAGTTTTTATACATGTTTTATTTCAGTTTTAGTTTTTGTTCATCAAACTAAATTAAAATGAGAAATAAAAAAAGTTTTTTAAAGTTTATTTCAGTTAACATTTATTTTATTTCAAGTAACAATTTTTTTATGGTTTTAATTTTAGCTCCAGTTTTAGTTAACTATAATAACCCTGGTTAAAATGAACACTTGGCAACGTCCTTTTTGCACATTAATATACTTATTTTCAGTAGCAGTAACACTTATGTTGTGTAATTAACCGTAGTTCCACAATATAGATTAAGTGCATGTTGCTCGTTAGTATTTTTCCATGCTCACTAATATAATTACACTGTAACATACACCGTAATGCAAGCAGCACATCTACAGTATAGGACGTGTTATTTACTGATAGGCAATGCTGGTGATGCTGGCAGAAATGAAATGACGTTATGACAGATAAAGCGAAGCCTAAATGTGTTTATACAGTGAATCAAAGCCCAGGAAGTTCCATAGCTGATGGTGATCAGTAGCAGGAAGGAAGAGCTTGTGTGGCTTCATCGCTGGATACTGAGATGTTAGTACTTGGTACTTGAGGCTTCAGGCATTATTGTCTCAGATATTGAATAATATGAGTTGTGTGGGACAGGAAGAGTGGATGTTTTCTGAGAGCACAAGTGGATGTTTTCTGAGAGCACAATAATAATAATGGCACTATAATCAAATCTACAGTCTTATTTCCAACTCTAAAACATTTTCTTATCTTATATTTATTTTATATTGTTGAGGAACGCCTTAGTTAAGATGGAATTGATTTTTCTATAGTGCCCTACTACACGTTATGATTTACAGTATCTGTGTTATTAGTATTTACGTAACATTTACTGTAAGTGCATTTAGTCTTAGATACTTAACATTTAGATTTGGTTAGTTTTATTATTGACAACATTGTTTGTAGGGCTGTGCAATTTGGCCAAAATTGTGTTATTATATATCAATATGGCTATAAAATATTATTATTATTATTATTATTATTAATATTATTATACAACCAAATTGATATATAATCACAAAATGTCGGCCAAATTGTGCAATAATAATAAAAATTATATATAAAATAATAATAACAATTGTTGTTATTATTATTATTATTATTATTATTACTAAAATATTTTTTTAAAAATACTAAATTTTTTTTTTGACATATTACTATTATTTTCTCTGTATTTAAGAAAAATAATATAATAATTTATTTTGCATTACAACTAAAATACAGCCGTTTATAGCTAATTTCTTAATTTAAAAACAATAAACCATCACATTTTTATTTTGATAAGCACTTATGGGAAAATGATTGACACATGTTGTTTTCCAAAATACACGTTAAAGTTTTTTTGTTTTTTTATTGGAACACAAAAGAAGATATTTTGGACACTGATGCAATCGTCAAAATAATGTCTCTTGTGTTGCACCAAAGCAAAGACAGTCATACAGGTTTGGTAAATGACGAGTAAATGATGACAGAATGATAACTTTGCATTCATGATGCATTCATAGGGTTAACAGTGTGGTTAACATGTTTTTGTGCTGAAGATGTTGTTAATCCATCACAGTCTACATGAGGAATGGACATGAGCAATCATTAAGGGGTTAATTTAGTCTGATGTGTCAGACCTCTATTGCTCATCTCTCTCTCTCTCTCACACACACACAAACTTCTCTTTCCATCCTTTTGTTCAACCTCACGTCTCCCAGAAGGGACTTACCTTCACCGCAGAAAATAAGAAGGAAGTCATCTCTCGCTGCTTTATTTTCTCTCTCTATCTCTTTCCTCAGATCTGGCTGAATTCATTAAAGCAAAGTGGAGCAGCTTTCGAATACAGAATGCACATTAGAGTTTGATGTTTTCTCCAGGTTCAGACAAAGATGCTTTATTAGTATTTACGTAACATTTACTGTAAGTGCATTTAGTCTTAGATACTTAACATTTAGATTTGGTTAGTTTTATTATTGACAACATCGTGCATTTCATTCATTTCTTTAAGTTTGTTTTTGGTTTTATGTGGTTTTGATCGAGTAATGTTGTTATTTCAAACCTGTATGACTATAAAAAAAAAAAAATAATATATAAAATGTTCTGTTGTCACACTTTTGCAGCGTTTTCGTCATCCGTCCTTCACAGAATCGTGATCTCGATTCCATTTCGATTTATCATGCAGCCCTATTGAGTATCTCTTTCCACTTGGAAACCTGTCACATTACCGAAGAAAAATGGGTTGTGAATTTTATTTCATGTTGACTTTAAGAATATTAAGAATGCAGTACAGTGTGTTGATAAGTTATGCATAATTTTTAGGTTGACTCAAAGAATCGATAAATATGTTGGATTTCTGTGCATGGAGACAGACAGATGCTGGTTTAATTCATTTGTAGGACAGGAGAGATTAGTGTAGGAGCTGAAGTGTTGGATGATCATGTACAGTACACACACACACACAGGTTTGTTTTTATGGTTTATGGGGACTCTTCATAGGCGTAATGGGTTTTATACTGTAACGGCCTATATCAACCCTACACATACCCTTTACAGAAAACTTTGTGCATTTACACACACACACACACACACACACTCACACTCGACTCCCAGCTCAAATGACAGTGTCTGATCCTCTCCCCGGCTTTTGATTGCACTTGATTGTTGGCTGCGTGTCTCTATTGATTTGTTTGGGTCTTGCCGGATGGCGCTCGTGTCTCACACCTGATTTATTTGCGATTGAGACGAGACGAGACGATATACCTGCTCACACACACGTACCACAGTCCAGCAGGGACATTAGACAGCAGCGTATTACACAGCACAGCTGATCCTCATTAACATACGACCGCCACATTAGCATAACACCTATTTCCTATTCATTATTCAGCAGCCCTGATGAACAACAGCGTCGAATATGTCAGTATGTAGAAGTTAGGCAATCATAAAGATCATTTACTTACAGAATTCTGTTTAACCTTATTGTTTCTAGTGCATGAGAATATGTTCCAGTTCACTAGGCAGTGTTCACTACTCCTTATGCACTCAGCAGGGGATGTCTGTACTAGTTCACTTCACTAGACAGGATTTGTTCCTTTGCATCTTTATCAAACACAAACTTCATATCTAATATGAATATATGTATATATATACTGTATATGGTGATCATGATATCTCTATTATTGTGTGTTTGCGTCGTTATTGTGTTATTGGCTGTTCTGATTATAATATATAGTTGTTCTTCATTCTTTTTCTTCTTCTTTTCATCCTTCTTTCCCTTCTTCATCCTTTCTTCTTCTGTGTCTTTGTCCTTCTCATTCATCGTCCTTTTTCTTCTTTTCTCTTTCTGCTCCTTTTTTATTTTTTCTTCTGCTTTCTCTTATTCATTCATCTGCTTCTTCTTCTTCTTTGTCCTTCTTCATCACCCTTTTCTTCTTTTGTTTATTCTTCTTCCTCCTTTTATGCTTCCTTTTATTGTTCTGCTTCTTTTTTCTGCTTCTTCTCCTTTTTCTTCTTCATCCATGATCTTTGTTCTTCTTTGTCACCCTTTTCTTAATTTCTCCTCTTCTTCTTCTTCTGCTACTTCATTTATTTTGTGTTCTTCATCGTTTTCTCTTCTTCTTCTAGTATGTCCCACAGTAACGAAAGTGAGTGTTACAAATGCTCTAAAGTTCACCAAACTCATGATGGTAGATGCTCCTGTGGACTGCTTTCATATTGTTATATTTCATTTCCACTAAATAAAATCATCTACTTATGCACAGATGCATCAGACTGACGTTTTTGACCATTAAAATGTCAGTTTTTCCTTAATAAGACACTGTTCATTTAAAAACAGTTCGTTCTTATCAAACTTCATTCATAAAAAAATGAAGAATGTATTATCTTTAATGTAAAAGTGTACAAAAAACTACTGAAAGAGTGACCGACTCCTGGTGCTCTGAAGGTAAAGTGAGAATTATTGAGTGCCCTGGATGGGCTGAAAGTGGGGTAATCAAAAAGGCCACCAATATCACGCAGCACAGCGGATTATTACAACACAATTTATTTAATGGAGGGATAGGGATGCGGCGCTGATGGGATGATAAGAGACGGAGGGAGGGATGGAGCCGCAGAGTGATTGAAATAATGCCGGCGTGGTGACCTATAGGCTCACTTACAGAGAGGTTAGCAAACGGGAAACACGCAAACACGCCAACACCGCTCGCCTGCTAATGTTTGTGTTTTGTGTCCTTCGAAGTGCATTTCTTCATATTTCACTGATCATGCAAAGACTTTGTGTTGAAGTGACTTTGTGTCATTAAAACACGCTCTCGTATCCCAGCGTAATGCGGAAAGATAATTATTAGTAAGTCACTGTTTGATTAAACGCTGTGCTCTCTTTCTGACATGACAACGTCTGACTCAACCAATGGCGTGAGTTTGGGGCGGGGCTAACTGCCTGTTTAGCCAATGACGAACAGGGGGCGGGGCAATGGGCATGTTTATCAAAACCCTGATGGAAAACAGCCATTGTTTTTGAAGTTTGATGCTGTGTTTTCAGAGACGATTAATGGAGTAAATCTCTGTGATTATTGAAATGTGCCTGTGAGGTTCTTATGGTGTGTAGAAATTAGTGTAATGCAATGTTATTTTATTATTATGTTTATAATATTGAATATATTTATTCTTGTAGTACTGCATATATTTATTATATTACATAATAGTATATTTATAGTATAAAATGTGTGTGTGTGTGTGTGTGTGTGTGTGTGTGTGTAGTAATATAGCATTTATTGATATTATGAATTAGGTTTTCTTTTTATATTTTCATTTTTCATTTTATTTTCGGGAGGTTATGTGCTTTTATTTTTTTATTATTTTTGTTTTTAAGTATCTCTATCTAGCTTTTGTTTGTTTTTATTTCAGTTTTAGTCATTTTAGTTCTCCAACTTGAATTAATTTTATTTCATTTTATTTTTTATTGCATTTATGTCATTTCTAATTTTCATTATGCTTAAGTTTTTCCATGTAATATTTGTATTCTATTTTATTTTAGCCCTATTTCAATTAATGGAAATGATTTTAATAGTTTTAGGTTTAGTTTTACTTAACAACTCTGGTGTAATGTTTCGTGAGTTTTGACGTGACTGTAACAGAGCCGTTAGTCTAAAAAGACTCAGCACTTGCGTTTTTCTTTTCAGTATGGGGTTGAACACGTTATATTTCATCTTTCTCTCCAGATAGTCCTAAACAACACCAATTTACAGCCTCGGCTAGAGGAGACACAGTATAGAAGGTGTCAGCATTTCTGAAAGAAGAAAACACCTTCGGAAACAGTTCCTCGTATCTGTGACATGCTTCATGTCTTGCAGTTAGACTCAACTGGTTTTTATTGACCATTTTTAAACATTTTGTGGTTGTGTGTTCAATTTGAAGGGATTGACAGTGTCTTGTCTTTCTGGTTTGCTGGATGTAAACCAATATAATTTTATCTCTTACCTCAAAAGCGTTTGTTAGACAGCTGACGAGTATTAAACTGACTTTAATGGGATAAATCACCAAAAATGAAGTTTCTGTCCTCATTTATTCACTCTTATGTCATTGCTTATAAAATTTAGCAGAAGGTACGTTTTATCTTTTCCATACAATGAAAGCAGCTTAACCAAGTGGAGCTTAAACCAGATGAAGAGGTTAACAACATGCTGTAAATTATGACAGAATTATGATTTACTTTAAAATCAAGGCGTCTTTCAGTGCAGAGATTTTAAAAGTGTCCATATAATTTCCCTCAAAATCAAAAATCATCTGCGCTCTGCTCTGTGAGTTCAGTTTATTCTCATGACAAACATTCATATGGAAATCACACGTGTCGATCATTTATTTGTCATTTGCAGTGTTTTGGAGATTGTTTGCTTAAGGCTCAATAGAAAGATGATTGACGGCTGCTCTCAGAGTTCAGACATGGGCAGATAAGATGGCTAAGCGGCGTCTCGCTCACTCACTCGCAGCCTGAATCTACCACACACTGTACTAAAAATAAAGTGTGTGTGTGTGTGTAGGTCATGTGGAAGGGTGAGTGCCTCTCTGATCGCTGTGTTGAGCTTGTTGCTGGATCTTCTGTGTATTTCAGACTCAGTTAAGAGCCACGGATGACAAGACAGTAGCAAGATGGATCTGACACACATATGCAAACATACACATACTGGTGTCTCGAGGGAAGACGCCATGTTTCTTCACAGTGTGTGAGGACTAAAGGAAATTTTATTCTGAGGAATTGATGGATGTCTCCACACTGATGTCTCTCTTTGCTAAAAATGTGCTCATCCTCAGGTCATCCAAGATTAGGATGAGTGTGTTCCTTCATCAGATTTAGAGAAATGTAGCATTGCATCACGTGCTCTGCAGTGAATGGGTGCCGTCAGAATGAGAGTCCAAACAGCTGATAAAAACATCACAATAATCCACAGCACTCCAGTCCATCAGTTAACATCTGGAGAAGACAAAAGCTGAAACAAATCCAGCATTAAGACGTTTTTAACTCAAATACGAGTCTATAATCCATAATAATGCTTCCTCCAGTGAAAAAGTGCATCTGCTGTTGTCTCTCGCATCAAAATCCAGCCACATATGTGTTTAGAGCTGTTTAAACGCTGCTTGATCTGTGCAGATTTCTCTCCTGATTCACACCAGAACACTTTTTCACTGGAGGAAGAGTTATTATGGATTATGGACTTGTATTTTAGTTACAAACGTCTTAATGATGGATTTGTGGATTATTGTAATGTTTTTATCAGCTGTTTGGACTCCCATTCTGACGGCACCCATTCACTGCAGAGCATCCATTGCTGAGACACTGATGCAATGCTACATTTCTCCAAATATGATGAAGAAACAAACTCATCCTAATCTTGCATGAACTGAGAGTGAGAACATTTTCAGCAAATATTCATTTTTGGGTGAACTATTCCTTTAAGATGATTTATGATTTTGACTATGATGATCAGAACAAAGTGATTTCTTTGTCTTCTTGTAGGCCTGAAATATTCTCTATGCTCTAAGGAATGCAAATGCAAGATTTAATGTGCTGTTACGCTTTAAAATGTGCAATGAATGCAGTGCTATTCCCAGTGTTGCTTTAAGGGCATTTAGCATGTAAATGCCATGCAACAGTCTTGGTATATTTCTGATCGTGGAAGATCTCTTTTTCTTTTGCTCTGTTTCTCTCCTCTTTTCCTTTTACACAACCGCTCAGGTCTCTCTTTTTCTCTGGATCAGTTTGGCTGTAAGGGATCGAGCCGCTTTCATTCTTTGCTGATTACATCACCTGCTGCTGATGGATATTGGTTGGCGTCCGAGCAGGAGACGTGTGTGTTTGTGTGCGTGCAGCTTGAAACAGTGCTGGTATTATAGCCTGTACATTGGTCACCTTGTCATTAGGTGACGGTAGACAGCTTCCACTTACACTGTCCCTTTCTCTTTATCTCACACTCACAGAAATACCCTCTTTACTAGTTCACATCGGTCTCATTTAGAGATAAACCTATGTGAACCTCTTCGTTCTGTCTGTCTCACTCAGTGGCTGATATCTGTGATAAAAACATAAATACACTCAAACACAGATAACCAAAGATCCTAAAAGAGAGTGATAAAGAGAGAGAGAGAGAGAGAGAGAGAGAGAGAGAGAGAGAGAGACAGAGACAGAGAGAGAGATTAAATGGGGACCAGTGATTGTTCTCTGAAGATCCTACTCTGAGAATCATACTTTGCTCTTTAGTTACGTAACAGCCGTAGTAAATTGTTATAATGGATTGTTTTTACGCTTATACTGTCACTTTAATTGAATACACTGACATAGAGACTGTCACACATGTGCATAAACTTCAGAGACATCACAGAGCAAATATTTTATTTTGTATTTTCAGTTAAATGTATATATAATATAGAATAATATTA
>NW_015554052.1:597488-599353 GCF_001515605.1 Sinocyclocheilus anshuiensis
TATATATATTATTATCTTCTTATTTTTTTGTCTTGCATGTTTTTGCCTGTGATTTTTGGTAGTCTGAATGTTGTGTTAGATTGAATATACAGTATATTTTCATGTTTCACTATTTCTTTACGCATCTGGTCTTGTTAATATGCAGCATTTTCTATAAATAATTTGTGAGCATGTCCTAAAATTCTATTGTGTGTTTGTGGACGTGTTTGATGGCGGTGGTGAGCTCTTCTGAAGTGTGTACTTGGTTCCTCAGTGGGGTTAAGTGTAGCGCTGAGAACATTAGCCGTCTGCTGACAGACGAATATCTGTGCTCTTCGTCGTTCTGTTTATCTGCTGAAGTGGGTTTGAACAGTGTAGCTGACGCCTTGCGCTCCACTGTGCTGATGGAGAGAAGGAGACGGATAGAAGAAAGGAATCCAGCAAACAAGGCGTCTCACATCCCTTTTACATGTTTGCAAACTGTTTGTGAGCCTAAACTCTTGCTTTTGTGCTGTTGTGACTTCTGCTACCTAAAAATGGATGAATCGGACAAATTCATGCTTATTCTTACCCTCATTCGACTGCATGAAAAAGAGTAAAATGTTGTCACTTGTAAAGCATGTAAAGCATGTACAAAATAGCTAATTTAAATGTTTAGAGAGAGGTTGGAAAAAAATTAACCAATGGTGATATGATGCATATGAAGAGATCTCATTTGTGATTCCTATGGGCCGAATCCTTATGTCTACACACATTAGTGTTGTCAAAATATCGATTTCTCAATACTGAAATATCTAAAACAGTTTCAATATTCTTTTTTTCCGCAGTATCAATATACTGATACCAGCTGTGCTTCCTTGCTCTCTTCGCTCGGACAGCTAACACCTAAATCATGCTAACAACATAGTAAAATGTGCGACCAATGTGTTAAATCATGCTAGCAACATGCTGAAACATTAAAACATGCTAGCAACATGCTAGAAGTGTGCTACATCATGCTAGCAACATGCTAAGTCATGTTAACATGTTAAAACATGTTAACAACATGCTAAAAATGTTAGCAATGTGTTAAATCATGCTAACAACATGCAAAAATATGTTAACAACATGTTAAAACATGTTAGAGACATGCTTAATCATGCTAGAAACTTGCTATCAACATGTTAAAACATTCTAGCAATGTGTTAAATCATGTTAACAACATAGTAAAAATGCTAACAATGTGCTAAATCATGCTAGCAACGTGTTAAAATGTTAAAACATGCTAGCAACATGTTAAAACATGCTATAAGTGTGCTAAATCATGTTAGCAACATGTTAAAATATGTTAACAGCATGTTAAAATGTTAGAAATGTGCTAAATCATGCTAACAACATGCTATAAATGTTAGCAATGTGTGAAATCATGCTAACAACATGCTAAAATATGTTAAAACATGTTAGAAATGTGATAAATCATGCTAGCAACTTGCTATTAACATGTTAAAACATTCTAGCAATGTGCTAAATCATGTTAACAAACGTGTTAAACTAGCAACATGTTAAAACATGCTAGCAACATGCTAATTCATGCTAACAATATGGTAAAACATGTTAGCAAATTGCTAAATCATGCTAGCAAAGTGCTAAAACATGTTAGAGCTTGTTAAACATGTTAACAACTTGCTTAAACATTTTAACAATGTACTAGAACATGATAATAGCATTTTATTGACTTATGCCCTTAATATTGTGGCAGTTTTTCACAGTGGTATTGAAAATGGTATCAAATATCGATATTTTTCAAGGTATATTAAAGTTCCAGTATAATTCCAGTATCGTGATAACACACACACACACACACACACACACACACACACACACACACACACACACACACACACACA
>NW_015554052.1:599743-618183 GCF_001515605.1 Sinocyclocheilus anshuiensis
CTAACACGCACACACACACACACACACACACACACACACACACACACAAATGTTGCCAAACTGTTCAGGGTCTCCTATAAGAGTTGAATCTCAGTGAGTTGGACAGGGTGCAAGAGAAAAGACTAATTCAGAGCGGCACTTTATACTGCAGCTGTCTGATACAACATGATCTAACATCCGCTCTCTCTCTCTCTCTCTCTCTCTCTCTTTAATGTGTCATGAGTGTGTGCGTGCGTGCGTGCGTGCGTGTGTGCGTGTGCACGTGTGCGTGTGGCCAGATGGCGCATCCCCACTTCTGAAAGGGATTCTTCGAACAAACAACAAACTTGTGAGCCAACAAGCACCTCAAAAACAAACACAGCCGCCTCACAGACAAACACAGCGAGAGCAAAAAAATGCATTATTCAGGAGGAGCTGCTTATAATTCATGTTCATAAATGAGCTGCTTCACTCGCGCCGTCAGAGACTAAAACAACACCACATTCACCTGAGAAATGCATTTCAACCTCTGTGAGCGATGCAGTTCCCACCCGTGGGTGGTTCCCAGGGTGTTGCTATGTGGTTGCTAGGGCATTGAGAGTGGTTTTGGAACATTGCTTTGTAGTTGCTAGGGCGTTGTAAGTGGTTGCTAGGACATTGCTATTTGTTAGGATGTCATGAGTGGTTTTAGACATTGCTGTGTAGTTGCTAGGGTATTTTGGCTGGTTGCCAAGGTGTTGCTATGTGGTTGTTAGGGCGTTGAGAGTGGTTTTAGAACATTGCTGTGTGGTTGCTAGGGTGTTGTAAGTGGTTGCTAGGACATTGCTATTTGTTGGGATGTCATGAGTGGTTTTAGAGCATTGTTATGTATTTGCTAGGCTATTTTGGTTGGTTGCCAAGGTGTTGCTATGTGGTTGCTTGGGCGTTGAGAGTGGTTTTAGAACATTGCTATGTGGTTGCTAGGGTATTTTGGTTGGTTGCCAGGGTTTTGCCATGTTGGTTACCTGGGTGTTGAGGGTAGTTGTTTGCCATGTGGTTGCCAGGGCGTTATGGTGGCTGAAGGAATGAATGGAAAAATTGTTTATTGTGGTGAATATAACTAACTGTATAAATATATATCTGTAAATATTTGTTTAGCATTAGTATCCTGCAGCATCTTGTAATTGTCTTTGTGTCATGCATAACTACACTTAATCGTGGTAAAATCAATGTAATGCACAGTGACTGCTGTAAACATGCCGTCTATAACAGCAGATAAAATAACACGCTCTCTCACGTTTACATTCATTCAGTCTACCCCCCTCGTGCAGCCATGACTCCTGCGTGCTTTTCCATGATGACAGCCAGCTGGAGAGTGTGTGTGTGTGTGTGTGTGTGTGTGTGGGTGTGTGTGTGTGTGAGATAGAGAGAGAGAGAGAGAGAGAGAGCGAGAGAGAGAGTCCTGTTTCCCTAAGAGGACGTCCATGACATGTTTTCACCTTTAGTGGATGAGGGAAATGTCATGGAGGAGCATCTCAGGTGTGTGTGTGTGTGTGGACATTTCTCCTTGTCTCTTTCTGTTAATGTATATTCTCTCCATCCATCTGCTGTTCTGTTGTTTTTCACAATTGTTTTTCACAATTTAACTGACTTTTTCCAAAGCTAAACAGGAGAATCTCAGGGGAACACATCCATACTACATTTCACCTAAAAAAAAAGAAGCATTTTTCTAGAACCATTAAAGTTGTTTTTTTTTTTTTGCATTTTGACATTATTTTCATGACAGTCATTTTCTTAATTGTAATTTTTCTCACTTTTCTATGTACCAGTTTGAGATCAGTAAGATTTTTATGTTTTTGAAAGAAGTATCTTATGCTCACTGAGGCTGCGTTTATTAAATAAAAAATACAATAAATACAGTAATAACTGTGTTAAACTGTAATTTATTTCTGTGATCAAAGCTGTATTTTCAGCATCATTACTCCAGTCTTCAGTGTCACATGATCTTCAGAAATCATTCTAATATGCTGATTTGCTGCTCAAGAAACATGTCTGATTATTATCAATGTTGAACACAGTTGTGCTGCCCAATATTTTTGTGGAAGCCATGATACATTGTATTTTTCAGGATTCTTTGATGAATAGAAAGTTCAAAAGAACAGCATTTATTTGAAATAGAAATCCTTTGTAACATTATAAATGTCTTCACGGTCATTTTCGATAAATTTAATCCATCCTTGATGAATACAAGTACTAGTTTCTTGAAAAAAATGTACTGATCCCAAGCTTTTGAAAAGTAATACTGCATATAGTTTCAGTATACAGTAACAGGAATTTAGGGATGAATATGTTTAATTGGAAAAAAATCTTAAAAATCCTTAAATAGGCTTCATGTTCTTTAAAGGTGGAGTGTGTAATTAATAGATGTTAAAAATACTTTGTCTGATTTCAGAAATTCAGTCATGTATTGGCTAATTTCCTCCAAACAGTACTTGGTACTTCCCAAACATTGATCTGTTCAGGAAACCTGTTTGAAACGTTATTTTTTCAATTTTGTTTGGTGCCGCTAGTGGCAAAAACTTTACAGTACAAACTTTACCTTTGAGAAATATGATGTCTTATTTCTGTCCCTTTGATTTTGTTGAAATGCGGGCTTGTTCTTGACAGGTTTGTAAGATTCGCTCGATTCCTGTGTGTGTCTTTGTCTCTGTTCCTCCTGTCGTATGTTGTCTTCCCTCTCTTGTTTTCTTCTTCTCTCTGGATGTGTGGGGAATTCGTAGTCTAACGTCAGAGAAACGCTGTGTGCCGCGAGAGAGCGGAACCACTGTAAATACTGGATGGAGTCTATTTCTGTCTCGGAACATGAGATGGACTGTTAAATGCACACACGTATGCAAACACACACACACACACACACACACACACAGAGAAGAAGCACTGTAAATACTGGATGGAGTCTATTTCTGTCTCGGAACATGAGATTGACTGTTAAATGCACACACGTACACAAACACACACGCACTCGCTGTTTATAGAGCAGCGTTTCTCCATGTTGGGGTTTCTTTCCATAATAAAACAGGCCAGATCTCTGCCCACTCAGGGTGAAATGTTCTCCATCACAACATTCACATACATGCACAAAACATCTGGTACGTGAACACAAACACCTCTACTAAACTTGACCAGAAATACATCAGTAACACATAAACAGACGTTCATCCACCTCAAAAAGATGATTTGGGGAATTCATGTAAGTGCTTTAACAAGCTTTGCATTTCTGCTGTTCACCCTCCTTATTTTTATTTGTCTAATATTTTAAAAAGAGCTAAGTTGTAAAACAATCAGAACAAAATTCTGCCTGTCAATCATTTTGCACATTTATATCTTGTACAGTCTGGTTGTGATTATTTGGAAGTGTTATTTTAGTATTATTTATATGCCAAACAATATTTATTTGTTTGTTTATTGACTAATATATATAATGTAGTTTTGTAATGTGTGTGTCATATTTATTAGTTTTTTTAATATATATTTCAGTTTAGCTTGAATTTATTTTTATTTCAATTTTAGTAATTTTAGTACTTCAACTTATTTATTTCAGTTAGTTGCCGAGGCAACATTTGTCATTTTCATTTAAGTTTAAGTTTTTCATCTAATATTTAAGTTCTATTTTATTCAGCTTTATCAAAACATATTTTTAAGACTTTTAGTTTTAATTTTAGTTGGAATGCAATGACAGAATTGTTATATTTTGGGTCAGCTGTTCCTTCAATGGCGTTATTAATTATGTATAACTTAAGAATCAATGTCTGATGTTTCTTTTAATATTCATGAGATGAAAGTTTTGAGGTTATATCTCGCGATTCTGACTTGTTTCTCTGAATTCTGAGTTCACATCTTCCAATTTCGGAAAACAAAAATGCCACAGGAACAAAAACAGATTTTTTTCTCAGAAGTGCGAAATATAAACCCACAATTATTACCTTTTTCTCGCAATTCCGAGTTTTCATCTCACAATTCTGACTAGTTTACATTTTGCAATTTTGTTTACAAAAATAAGGTAATTGCAACTATTCATCTCAAATCTCAAAATTCTGAGTAATTTTTATGACTTATTTTATATCTCACATTTCAGACTTTTCTTCTCAATATTGCAAGTAATTGTGAAATAAAAAGCCGCAATTACGCTTTTTTAAATTTATTTGTATTTTTTAATTCCGTGGTGGAAACATGCTTCCATAGTGACGGAAGGCTGAAATCACGTATGGCATCTTTAACAAGAAAAACACTTATCACATGCAATAAAGAAACAAATAACAGTGACCTTATTAACTTTATGGCTGCTTTGTTACTTGACCATGACCAGAGACGTGAGCGGACTGAGAATGGCAAATGTCGATTGCACATTAGCTAGTGTGTGTGTGTGTGTGTGTGTGTGTGCTGGGAAATACTGAGGTTGAAGAACAAATGTTGTGAGTGTTGAATGTGCCGTTCCTGTGATGTGTGTGACATTCTCCTGGGTTTTAAACCTCAGCTGAAGCGAACAGTGTCAGAAGCATCACACTAAATATAACACACACCCTGACAGCGATCCGAATCGCCGGATTGTCTCGCTACTTTGAAGAATTCCAATTACTGTCAGTGTTTTCCGTGTGTGTGCGTGTGTGTGTGTGTGTGTGTGTGTGTCACTGCTGTGTGTGTGCGCACTTGGATGGGTTAAATGCAGAGCACAAATTCCAATGCGTGCGTGCGTGCGTGCGTGCGTGCGTGCGTGCGTGCGTGCGTGCGTGCGTGTGTGTGAGTGAGTGAGTGAGTGAGTGAGTGAGTGAGTGAGTGTGTGTGTGTGTGTTGTATATTCCATCCACATCACAGACAGTTGTGTGTGTGTGTGTGATTTCCACTATAATTAGTGTTTATTCAAGATGCCGTGATTCGTCCACAAATAGCCGAATGTTCCTGTTAAAAGAAACAATAAATAAACAATAATGAACGACGGCTGTTTGAATTCAGCGGAAAATCTCTTCAAATACCAGCAAATCGAACCGCTTTTGTTTACTTTGCCCGGCCTGCTTTAAATTGGCTTTCACACCGACAATGGATTTTTATGGGCTTCCTAAACTTGGGTTGGCAAATCAACCAGAACTGGATGAGCCGTTCACAACACTGACCTTCTCTCTCTATGCAATCTATAGAGCCGCGAGGATATATCACCCAACAACAGAGCCAATCTAGATTCAATTACTAACTGGACCGAGAGGGCAATTTATAACTAAACACACTCCTGAAGGTGGGAGAGGTCGCGCTGCATGCATTAAACTCCAGTGTTTACCGTGGAGATCGGAGAGGAATTCAGCGTCATGACTTTCTGAACATAATTCATGGCTGAAATCTCAAGTGCATCCTGCTTACGATTCATAAGCTGAGTCCTCAGCGAACAGAATTTGAATTTATTGCCGAAATGAATTTCCTTAGTCACAAAGGTGCGTGCATGCATTTGCATTCTGAATAATTATGCATTGTGATGATGTGCAATGTTTTATGTGATTTATGCGAGCTCATGAAATATCTGGATATGAATTTATGTGCTGCTGATTTTGTATATCAGCATGAACGATGCACTTTTTGAATCTGCTTCTAAGAATGTCTTTTACTGATTTTGGATGGGCAAATCTGGTCTGTTACACTGCAAAAGTGCTTGTATTTTTGTCGTTTTCTAGTACAAATATCTAAACATTCTTAAATCAAGATACATTTATTTAAAATGCAAAATGATGTAAGATTAGAAGTCATGTTTTATGAGTAATTTATCAAAATGAAGTGAAGTGAAGCAAATATATGCCAGTGGGTTCAGAAACATAAACTTGTTTTCGCTTTGAATTCATTTGATTTTTCTGACCCCACTGGCAAATATTTATTCTTGTTTTAAGCGTAAACCTCATTTTCAGACTTCTTGTCTTCTTATCTTCCGTTTTGCATTTCAAATAAATGTACCTTGATTTAAGAATGTTTAGATATTTGTGCTAGAAAACAAGACAAATATACAGAGTGAAAACTATTGTCGTTTTCTAGTACAAATATCTAAACATTCTTAAATCAAGATATATTTATTTAAAATGCAAAATGACGTAAGATTAGAAGTCATGTTTTATGAGTAATTTATCAAAATGAAGTGAAGTGAAGCAAATATCTGCCAGTGGGTTCAGAAACATAAACTTGTTTTCGCTTTGAATTCATTTGATTTTTCTGACCCCACTGGCAAATATTTATTCTTGTTTTAAGCGTAAACCTCATTTTCAGACTTCTTGTCTTCTTATCTTCCGTTTTGCATTTCAAATAAATGTACCTTGATTTAAGAATGTTTAGATATTTGTGCTAGAAAACAAGACAAATATACAGAGTGAAAACTAACCAGGTCAAGATAGTGTTGTGGCACGTAAACCTGATTGAGCAACGTTAACCAGCATGAAAGCATCCAAAGCATACTGTATACTGGTAACAAGAAATTAAATCTTCTTAACTGGTCACCAGATATGCCAGCTGATCTGATCTAGGCTTTTTTTCCCACAGTGCTTTATTTCAGACGTACAGTACATGCTTTGATGCATGTTTGTAATTAAATGACCACATGCTTATGTACTTTATGTCCAGAAAAAAACTGCAGTGTGAACATTTCTGCTGATAGTTTAGTTATGAAACACTTAAAATATGCGCCTTTGAGGTAGTTTGAAGTCAAAAACACCATTGGTTGATTGAAGGTTTTTAGTGGTGTGACTGCGACCATTTTTTTCTGCCAGTTCAACTAAATTTTGTGAGCGGTGTGACCACTGCGTTGTCCAACTCATAAGTGCTACCATTTCTGCTGCATATGAAAAACATCAAACAGCAAACGAAACAAAAGTTTGAGCTGCGGACCCATAATTGAGCGCAAGCAAACTGGTCCGAGCTCAGAACAGGTTTAGCAGTGTTGCCAGATTGGATGGACGATTTTCAGCCCAAAAGCTCACCAAAACCTGCCCAATCCAAAAAAAAAAAAAAACAACGCCCAAAACTTTAACTGCCAAACTGTGATAGAATATTGCCATATCAATCAAGGTTGATAAGGACCCTTTTTAACTCCTTAAAACAAACTAATGACGATAAAATAATATAAATATAGATAAATTTCCCAGGTAAACTGATCAAATCAGGGCAAATACATTATAGAGAATTACCAAATATGACTAAAATATGCAGGCAGATACTGCAATCAAGAAATTAACTGATACCCTTGAAAAAACACATGCATCAATTTTAATGTCAACAATCAGAATAATACAATTTAAATGCAAAAAGTGCCCAATATAAGTGAAAAAGCAATGTGGTTAGCAGGTATTTCACACCATGACAGTCAAAACTGTGCCATTCATTGCCACATACTGTATGATAATCCGACAGTAAAAAATTAACAACAACATTAACCTTTGTATCACACTCTAACTTCAGACAGAACGTCTTTTGTGAAGTACATATTGTAGAACATAAGACAGAATTTTGCACAGTCAAAACTAATCAAGTCCAGCAGCTTTCAAGGATATTCCAATCTGGACAGTTTAAAAGATGGCCTGATGCAGGACTGCATGGAATAGTCCCATATTCAGTTTAGATTCTGATTAAATTATTCAATTGTGCTCTGATTTCAGAATTAAAATATTAGAGCTTTCGTGTCCTCTCCCTCCACAGGTATAATTCACGTTTTGAGAGTCGAGTCACTCTCCCACTTCTTACCGTGGCATTGTGATGTGACTGCTGATCCCTAGTGATTGGCAGTGGCTAAAAGTGCGGCAGGCGACGTCAACATCAGCATCAGCCGAATCTGCAGTGGCTGTGTGTTACATGCACACTTGGGTTTGTTTGTTAACCAATTAGCCTATACAATTTAGATGTTTGAAAACCGCCAAACTGACCCCAAACCAGCCCAAATTTTGTCCACCCGCACATTCAAATTCAAAACCGCCCAATCTGGCAACACTGGCTGCGAGATCTAGCGAGAAGCATTCAAACTCTGCACAGAATTATCTGTTATAAACAGATCAAACAGCGCTGACGCACAAAACCAGAAGTATTAACGCTAACTATAGCCATAGTGTTGTTGCAGAAATAGTCAGATGTTCTTACATTATTCATTTCAGGGTTTGTACAACCCTTTGAGAGAGAAATTCAAGCACTTTTCAGTGACTTTCAAGCATTCCACAAAACTATTTCCAGCACTTTAAAGCTCTAAAAATTATCCAATTTGAATGTTATTTTTAACCGGACGACCAAAATATACTTTGTGGTAAACAAACACTTATGTAAAATTAAAAAAAACACATAAAATCACCAATATAACCAGTAGATGGCAGCAGAGGAGCACTTACTGGCTTTTAGTCATTCATTTCTACTTTTTGCTTTATATTTTGAAATTATAAAATCACTATTAAAATATCAAATCATCAAGAAATCAAATTTTGTCAGAGTTTTGCACTTTTTTGTGTCACAAAGTGCCTTGAAAAACTAACTTTTCTTCAATTTGTGACTGAATCACACAAAGTGCGTTCCTATTATAATCACTGAAGTTGTCGTTCATTTCAGTATAATACTATAGAAGAATAGTGATACATTTAATAAGAGTAGAATATATTCATTTTCTATAAAAAAAAAATATTTTGCACATTACTGTGTAAATTTTGTGTGCTTCCCAACTCAAACTCAGTGCTTTACCAAGAAATAAACGTGTAATATTATTAGTAACTGCACTTATTAATGCAAAACAATAGTAATTTTACACATCTGCTCCTGGCGCCACCATCTGTAGAACATAGTGGCACTGGTTTCTCTCCTGCAATGCTCTCAAATATTAGTCTGGAGCCCTGGTGTTGGTTAAAGGAATAGTTCACCCAAAAATAAAAAATTTACTAAAAATGTGCTCACCCTCAGTCTTTCCGAGATTAGGATGAGTTTGTTTCTGCATCAGATTTGGAGAAATGTAGCAAAATACATTGAGTCCATAATCCATAATAACGCTTCCTCCAGTGAAAAAGTGTTCTGGTGTGAATCAGGAGAGAAATCTGCACAGATCAAGCAGCGTTTAAACAGCTCTAAACAAATATGTGGCTGGATTTTGATGTGAGAGACAACAGGAGATGCACTTTTTCACTGGAGGAAGCGTTATTATGGATTATAGACTCGTATTTTAGTTAAAAACGTCTTAATGATGGATTTGTTTCAGCTTTTGTCTTCTCCAGATGTTAACAGATGGACTGGAGTGCTGTGGATTATTGTGATGTTTTTATCAGCTGTTTGGACTCTCATTCTGACGGCACCCATTCACTGCAGAGCAAGTGATGCAATGCTACATTTCTCCAAATCTGACGAAGAAACAAACTCATCCTAATCTCGGATGGCCTTAGAATGAGCACATTTTCAGCAAATATTTATTTTTGGGTGAAGAAAAGACCCACAACACCCTGACGTTGGTGGAACAGTCATTAACACTTTTTATTTGGCACTAAATTTGACGGTTTTTAAATATACTGAGTCTGACTTCTGGCTGTAATTCTCCTCCAGGTTTTACTGGGATCTCACCATGCTCCTCCTGATGGTGGGAAATCTCATCATCATTCCCGTGGGCATCACCTTCTTCAAGGATGAGCACACGCCGCCATGGATCGTCTTCAACGTGGTTTCCGACACCTTCTTCCTCTTGGACCTGGTGCTGAACTTCCGCACGGGAATCGTAAAGGAGGACAACGCGGAGATCATTCTGGACCCTCAGCAGATCAAGATCAAATATCTGCGCTCGTGGTTCGTGGTGGACTTCATCTCCTCCATCCCCGTGGACTACATCTTCCTCATTGTGGAGACACGCATCGATTCGGATTTCTACAAGACGGCGCGCGCTCTGCGGATCGTACGCTTCACGAAGATCCTCAGTCTGCTGCGACTGCTGCGGCTCTCGCGGCTCATACGCTACATTCATCAATGGGAGGAGGTGAGAGGACGTGTTTTTATTGATTTTAACTGCATTCAGCGCTCATAACTGCTGGTGTGTGATGATAATGTGAACCAGGGGGATTTTCACATCTCTGCCCAGAGGACAATATTATTGCTGTTTCATAGTGCAAGAGATTCGATGAGTTGTCAGTTATGTGTCACTTAAAGCAATAGTTCTGTTTCTCTCATTATTTACTCACCCTTGGCACATCAAATGCATCATGAAAAATTTATTGCAGCTATATTCCTAATGTGATGTTTATATGCGTACGAGCATTAGAGTATTCCTGTATACGCTGCTGTTGTACTGTAAGTACTGTAAGTAGTTATTTTCCTGGACATTTGAGATGCTCAAACTCTACTTTTTCAAAATAATTTCATTAGGACTCAAACACTTAAGACCTTCAAAAATGCCTGACAATAATGCAGTCTGATTAAACCCACAAACCTTAATTTCAAGTATCTTTGTTGACTTAATAACAATGCTTTTTTATATTCTTTCTTTGGCATAATGTGATTGAAATTGAAACGGCACAATTATTGTGGTTGTCTCAAGTAATTTGCCTAAATATGATTGCAGTTTTCACGATGCTGCTTGTTTGAAGTTTCCTTATAAAAGTGTTCACAGACGTCCTGGTGTGGCATTTTAAATGAATGAAAACATGACTTTATTATTTTTCCTTGATTTCAACTGTATTTTAGACATGAAAAGCTTCTGTGATGGAGGACAGTGCAGGCAGAGGAACACAGCAGGAACTAACTGAGCTGGAGAACTAGTTAGCGGCTGACTGACGAGCAGGAACAGATAAGATGAGATGATGAGCGGTGTAACATGTGACAGGAAGCGGTGTAACGTGACAGGAAGCGGTGTAACGTGACTGGAAGCGGTATAATGTGACAGGAAGCGGTGTAACGTGACAGGAAGCGGTGTAACATGTGACAGGAAGTGGTGTAACATGTGACAGGAAGTGGTGTAACATGTGACAGGAAGCAGTGTAACATGTGACAGGAAGTGGTTTAACGTGACAGGAAGTGGTGTAACATGTGACAGGAAGCGGTGTAATATGTGACAGGAAGCGGTGTAACGTGACAGGAAGCGGTGTAACGTGACAGGAAGTGGTGTAACATGTGACAGGAAGCGGTGTAACGTGACAGGAAGCGGTGTAATATGTGACAGGAAGCGGTGTAACATGTGACAGGAAGTGAGCGAACCTCAATGAGGCAGAAATGAAAGGCTGTTGCATCAAAGAGTAATTTTAAAAGGAACTGTCCCTGATCTTACATGAGTTTAATGTGTCGTAACTGTCACAAATATGATTATGATTTGATTAAGAACAGCTATTTTTACCACTAAATGAGTAAAAAGAGTCTGAAGCACCTATGAAGGGAGACACAGTACAGATCAAATGTTTGGGGTCAGTTATTCATCAAGGATGCATTAAATTGATCAAAAGTGACAGTAAATACATTTATAATGTTACAAAACATTTCTATCTCAAATAAATGCTGTTCTTTTGAACTTTCTATTCATCTGTGAATCCTGAAAAATAAAATGTATCACAGTTTCCACAGAAATATTGTGCAGCACAACTGTTTTCAACATTGATAATAATCAGAAATGTTTCTTGAGCAGCAAATCAGCATATTAGAATGATTTCTGAAGATCATGTGACACTGAAGACTGGAGTAATGATGCTGAAAATACAGCTGCGCATCACAGACATAAATTACAGTTTAACAGATATTCACACAGAAAACAGTTATTTTAAATTGTAATAATATTTCACAATTTTTACTGTATTTTTTATCAAATAAATGCAGCCTTGGTGAGCAGAAGAGACTTCTTTCAAAAACCATAAAAAAATCGAACAGTCCCCAAACGTATGTAATTATATACATTTATAAAAGGAACAATATAATTCAGCTAATAACTTGTTTTTCCATATGTCAGACACAGGATCTTATCAAAAATCTAATGATTTTTAAAATATTCCGATTTTTTTTTTTTTCAGTAATTTTGCATAAATCACATTTGCTGTCTTTATATTCATTATTTATATTATTTATCATTACATGTGTTTAATTGCATGTTAATCAGTTAATCAAAACATTTATTTATTTATTTGTTGTATTATTATTATTTATTTTATTGTAAATAATTTTACTGTATTTTTTATTATTTATACAGTATATATATATATATATATACAGTAGTAATATTGACAGCAGACTGGTAGTAACCGTGCCGAGATGTTTTCCCAGACTCCTAAACCATTCTGTTTCAACTAGTGTCCACAAAATTTGCTAATGATATTTTCATTTTATGCATTGACTAAGATGCTTTAAATTTTTTAAACTGACGCAAAGCAAAGCTAAGTCTTTGATGCTGATAATCTCACAATCAAATACATCTATTTATCAAAAGTTTGTAAGACGCTGATCGTAACGTTTCCACCTTCCTCGAGGAGTTGAGTCCAGTTAGTCAGCATGTTATTAAATCAAACTCAGATGAAGGCTTAATGAGTGACTCCTGCGATCAGCAGATGCTCTCGCTGACACCTCCATCCGAACAAACCCCGCTTTCAGCATCCAGAGGCGTTTTGGGGCCATCGCTGAGAGTTTTAATTGAGTGGATGCTTTCAAGAGCTGAAGCAGCCCCTCTCGGCCCATATTTTGCTAACAACGAAGCTTAAGCGCTCTCCCTGCGAGAACCGAATGGCTCTGAGCTCTGATAGTTTGTTTGAGGGATCGTTTCGAAGGCTTCGTGGAGCTTCGGTGGCCGGGGCCATCTGTGTTTGTTTATTGAGCAAAGGCAGGGAGTCCGTCTCTATTAATATCAGCATCTGGGATTGTTCTGATTTATGGCTGGTGTCGCTCTGATTGGATGTTCTGGATGAAGAGCGTAATGTTCAGTATAGCGCAGAGCTCCCTGAGGTTCTTTAAAAACACAAATATAGTCAATCTAGGCTGGTTTGGAGTCGCACGCCAGACTGAGGTAAAGTCTGCAGGAGGTAGAAACTGGGTTTATCAGCGTATTAAGGGGTGTAAGACCATTTGGCAACATAAACGGCGAATGTGCAAATGTGAATGTGTAATATATTATAAATATGCACACAGCAGGCGGGCTCTAAAACCATGTAAATAAAGAATCAAACACCCTCATCGTCTAGTCGTGCTGCAATACTACTCATTAATTTCCCAGGATTCAGTTTGTATACTATACACAATGTGCAGAATTAGTATGCGGATGAACAATTGCATGTGCAGTATACAGTGAACACTGTGTGTGATTAACTGTAATATTGTTTAGAGACTTTCCATTTTTTTAAATAGTAGATAATGTGCCGTTCTAAAAATAAACATTTTAAGTAATTTGTTTTAAATCATTTTTCATTTAAAAAATGTATTTATTTTCATAATTTCATTAATTAATGTATTTATTTTAATTAATTTTAAGTTGTTTGTTTTATTTATTTCATTGTTATTTTTTAAATAGTAGGTGATGTGGTATTTTAAACAAAGACTTTAATAATTGTATTTTTTCTAATTAATTTTAATGTATTTATTTTTTTCAAATAGTAGGTTATGTGCCATTCTAAAAAAACATTTTAATTATTTATTTTAATAAATTTTTTTTATTTTAATTAATTTCGATGGATGGATTTTATGTTTTATTAAAAAAAAATTTAAATGGTAGGTGATGTGCCATTCTAAACATAACTATTTTAATTACTTAATTAATTAATTAATTAATTTATTTATTTATTTGTTTATTTATTTAATTCATTTGAATGTGTTTGTTAAATTTATTTTATATTTTAAATAGTTGATGTGCTATTCTAAACATACCCAAGTGTTTTTAGTGCCATAGCTGCCAATGGATGAATATCGTTATTATTATTTTTATTAAGGCTCAGATTGCATGTAACTATGACTGGATGCATGGATCGAAGGAGAGCGTTTGTTTTTGCTTTGTAAGAGTTTCTGCGTGGCATAAATTTACATCCATATGACCAGAGTCTTCGGCACAAACGCGATTCATTCACTTCGTGATTGTAACCGGTCTTTACTCCTTGATGCAACCCATCAAATGGCTTATAAAATAAGCCTTAAAAGTTAAATAAAGATGCAACAGCACGTTCATATATATTTTCGATTCAGACTACAAATGCAAATGGCTGTGCATTTATTTGTGCATTAAATTATAGCGGTCACGGGGTGTATGTGTGCGTTTGTGTCATGTAAGGTGAGCTTACAAAACCATGCAGAATGTACATTCATTTTGTTCCGTGTAATAGTGAATTGCAGCATGCATTTGTGGGAAGCTTTGATGCTTTTAACTCCGTGTTCTCTAAAATGTCTTTCTCAGAGTTTTCTCTTCTAGATCTTTAGATTAATTGTGATTTTCTTTCATTCTTCACTCATTCATTGGTTCATTTTCCCATCATTCATGTGCAGAAACCAGCAGGTTTTGGTCCAGTCTGCTCGGTTTGAGTTTTTCTGTTTGTTTCTCTGTCTCTCTCTCTCATCTGTCTCATCTCATCTCATGTTAATTAGAGTCAGAGCAGCCGAGCGTCCATCACTCTGTGTGAGAGAGAGAGAGAGAGAGCGTCGAACATTAGTCTTCATTCCCCTGATTCACAATAATGACTTTATAATAAGCCCATATTAGAGAGGATTTCCACAATCTACCCAGAGCACTTCTCATTTCAATTGCGCTGCAGTCTGTTTCCATTTCACCAAGTGCATAGAAAGACAGGAGAGAAAGCAAACAGTCCTTCGGCTGTGTTCAAAACCCTTGTCTCTTGTTGTCTGTTGGTTTTATCCGCAGCTTTGAGTGACATTACGAAGTCTTTTATGGGTAATAAAACTGCAGATTAAATTTTAATGTAGTTGTAAAACTTGAAGACACTAAATCTATTGGATGCTTCAGATCTTCACTATAGGTCCATCAGCAACATCAGGATTAATGGTGCCATAATTTGATGTTTTAATGCATTCAAGCAATCCATGAGAAATACTGCATCAATACAGTTTCAGGAAGTCAGAATGGATCTATTAATTTTTTGACAAAAAAAAAGAAAATAAAAACACAAACATGTGATAAACCCCGCAAAATCATGATATTTAAAAAAAAAAAAAAAAAGTAATTATTAAAAATAAAATAATAATATTATAATAATCATGACAGCTCATATGATTATATCATAATATTCGGACAGCTAATAATAATAATAATAATTTAGCAATTTTTTATTATTTCAATGTTAATATTAATATTAACAATACTACTACTACTTTAAGTTTTAATACTAGTACAACTACTACTGCTAATAATAATAATAATATATTATTATTATTATTATTATTATTATTACTGATGATGAATAAAAAAATAATAATAATGTATTACTATTAGTAGTAGTCATATTGAAATGGAAAAACAAAAAATAACAATAAAAATTACAATAATAATACTTTATTATATTATTATTATTATTATGTTATTGTTTATTTTGTAAGTTTTAATGCTAATAATCATAATAGTAATAAATTATCATCATCATCATCATCAATAATAATAATAATAATAATAATAAAGTCTTAGCTGTAGTATTAAAACTTAAAAAGTAGTAGTAATATTGTTAATATTAATAACCACACTGATATTAATAATAACATGTATATTAATTTCAATATAATATTGATTTTAATATAATATTTGTAACCTAAAAATGTTTTTGTTGTTATTATTGTTTTGTTTTTAAGTTTTAAATCGGGGTGGCACATGGTGGCAACTGCCATCCTATAATTATCACAGAATAAAATATAAATGTAAGCAGTGTTTCATGTGTTAGTTTCACTAGGCCCAGTTCACTAACTAATAGTTTTTACATTTGTTCGTGAATCAGATAATTACTGCTTCCCAGCTAACTCCTCTGTCCAGAAGTCCTCTGAGAAATCTAATCCCGTCCGGATATGTCTGAGATTCATCGCGTAATTGTTTGGTGAGCCGATTATTATGTTATTGTTTATTTTTTAAGTTTTAATGCTAATAATCATAATAGTAATAAATTATCATCATCATCATCATCAATAATAATAATAATAATAATAATAAAGTCTTAGCTGTAGTATTAAAACTTAAAAAGTAGTAGTAATATTGTTAATATTAATAACCACACTGATATTAATAATAACATGTATATTAATTTCAATATAATATTGATTTTAATATAATATTTGTAACCTAAAAATGTTTTTGTTGTTATTATTGTTTTGTTTTTAAGTTTTAAATGTAACATTAATACAACTAAGCACTAGGAACCACGGTTCGTCAAATCTCGGTCGTCCTGGTTTGTCATTGACCCCAAAGCTGAATGAAACTGCTGGCATTTAAAGGCACATTCATATAATCCATTAGTTTGCATTATCACTTTTATCTGAGATGTCTTTCTGTTTTTAGCTCTAGCGTCTTCTCGCTGTCTGTCTGTCTCTCTGTGATGATGCAGCAGTGAAGGCAGACAGTCGTAATGAGGGTGACTTTTACACAACGCTGCATGATTAATTCAGATGCTTTTACAGCTAGTTAATTTTACAGAGAGCCAATTATTTAATCCGAGCTCATGCGGTTTCCCTCAGAAAGAGCCAGAGCCAGAGCGACATAATGCTCTGTTTGTCATTACTCTGTCCTGGCAGAGGAAAGAATTATTAAAGACAAACATATGAACAATAATCACCTTCTGACTGTGGACGAGAGACATAGACAGACAGTGAGACAGAGAGAGAGACTGTTTATATGGCTTTTTTTCATCACTCAATAACAATAGCATCATGTCACATGTGAGCATATTCCTCTCACATAAGCTTTTGAAAGCTGTGTTTTAAAGTGGTTTTTAATAAGCACCGGTGCAGTTAACAGCACGTGCCGTGGCTTCGCTCACAATTAAGTAACTTTCATTAACATCCAACTGACCGGCGGCTTCTCGAGAGGATACTTGGATTAGCCAATCGCTCACTCGCTCCTTCAGCCCGCGTAATTGTTTGGTGAGCCGATTCTCCGACCGCTCGCTCCACTTTCATCATGGATATAAGCCTTTTTGCCATATCCGACAAAACAATAACATGAAATCAATAAGATGCCGATCACGGAAACTAAGCATATTTAGTGATTGTTAACATATTTAGTGATTGTTAACATATAGGCCTCACTGATTTTAGTTGCCACTTTTTCCCAAAACCATTAATTCAGTTTTCAAAACAAAGACACATTTCTCAAAAAGTTTAACACTGAGTAAGTTAAACATTAGGTAGCAAAACTGATGACACACCAATCAGAATATCTGCACCCTAACAACCAATCATCTACAGGGGTTTTATACTTACACATACAGTATAATTACAGTACAGTACCAGTAGTGACTGTCAAAGTTTATTTGTAACCATTTTTTATGTGTACTGCATTTTTGCAGAACTGAGAAATGACTGCCTAGAGATGTAGTTAGTCTTGTGTCAGGAGACCAAGAAACTGCTATAGTACTGTATACTGTAATGAAATTTGGCAGAATGTGCAGAGGATGCTAAAAAATTTACTTTTTTAATTTTATTTTTTACTGTACTGTATCGTGTTGCATACCAAGTTCATATACAATTCTTTGGTATTTGAACTTTTCTAGTGCTTTTCATCTACTGCAAGATTACTTATTGATTATATATACAGTTTTATAATTTTTTATAATTAATTTAAAGTGATTTGCACTTTTATTTACATATTAACCATTACGCTAATTAATAATTAAATTATATAAATTATGTAATATACAGTATGAATGATAAATTCTACAAAAATTATAGGTAACGCTTCACAATAAGTTCTCATTTGTTAATAATGCATTAATTATTACATTAACTAGCAATGAACAATATATTTCTACAGCATTTATTAACCTTTATTAATGTTAGTTAATAAAAATGTTCATGTTAGTTCACAGTACATTAAATAATGAAATAATGTTAACAGATACAACTTTAAATTTTAATAATGTATTATAAAGTTTTTCACTGGGACCAGTTCCTGGTGCCGATGCTGCAGGACTTCCCCGCCGACTGCTGGGTGTCCAAGAACAAGAAGAACAAGAGTGTTTGCAAACACAATCTGTCTCTCCTCCCATCAGGAGCTGCTCCCACAGGGGCTCTTCACCTACGGGTATGCGCATTTTAACCTCACCATGAGTTAGGGCCGGTATGACTCTACGAGTCGTGACGGTAAAAATCTGTCTAGAAATGTAGGAACTACCTGTTGCATAATAATTTTGAGTCCTTTGTTTTGATATTAAGCGTTTCATAACATTAAAGGCACAATATGTAATTTTTCACCGCTAGAGGGCACGTATTCAAAACAAAGGCGTAGTTTGATGACGCTGTGACTGAGTGTGGAATCATGGGAGTTGTGGTCTTCATCCCCACAGCCG
>NW_015554052.1:620201-621732 GCF_001515605.1 Sinocyclocheilus anshuiensis
ACGATCTATTATATTCTAGAGTTAAATTATATATATATATATATATATATATATAATTAACATTTTATTGATTATATATACAGTTTTATAATTTTTTATAATTAATTTAAAGTGATTTGCACTTTTATTTACATATTAACCATTACGCTAATTAATAATTAAATTATATAAATTATGTAATATACAGTATGAATGATAAATTCTACAAAAATTATAGGTAACGCTTCACAATAAGTTCTCATTTGTTAATAATGCATTAATTATTACATTAACTAGCAATGAACAATATATTTCTACAGCATTTATTAACCTTTATTAATGTTAGTTAATAAAAATGTTCATGTTAGTTCACAGTACATTAACTGATGTTAACAGATACAACTTTTGATTTTAATAATGTTTAAATAAATGTTGAACTTAACAAATGAAACCTTATTGTACAGTCTTATCAGTCTTGCATATCAGTTAAATTGATTTTAAAGTTCTTGTTCTCTGTTTTTACTAGTGCAAAATGTTAATTTAGTGATTGATTTAAAATGCAGCCATTTCAGATTAGGACTGTATGGATAAAATCATATATATTGTCGCATTTATTTTTCTCATGATACTGCATTGATTATTTAAATTATTGTATCTGTATTTTTGTTTTATTTATGTGTGCATCATACAATTCATTTCGGTTCAATTCATGAAAATTGCATGTCTAAGTGATTGCAACCTCTTAAAGTGGCATTTCTCCGTTTCATGTGTGTGGCATTGTAAGGTAGTCAGTGCTACTCTGCCCTGTTTCAAATGTCAGTGATGTTCAGATTGACCTGAGTGTGACGGCTTGTGTCCAACATGTCCTGTCCCTGCTTCTGTCCCTGTTCAGATTTTTCATATGACCTATGACCTAGCCAGCGCAATGGTGCGAATCGTCAACTTGATTGGAATGATGCTGTTGCTCTGTCACTGGGACGGCTGCCTGCAGTTCCTGGTGCCGATGCTGCAGGACTTCCCCGCCGACTGCTGGGTTTCCAAGAACAAGATGGTGGTGAGTGTTTGCATACACAGGATCAGGAGCTGCTCCCACAGCGCCGCCCATCAGGGCTCTTCACCTCCCATTCAAAGCATCTGCATGTTTACCTAGTCAGTGCTGTCCTTTTCCAGATTGATCAGAGTATTTGCATTTTATCCTCACCATGAGTTAGAGCCAGCATGACAGTGTGCGTTGTGACGGTAAAAATCTATCGAGAAATGTAAGACCCTTCCGAGTCCTTTTGTTTTGAACTGATGTGTTTCGAGAATCTATTTTTTGCACAGGCTTAAATTAATTTGTTATCAATTATCTGATTTTTTGCTGCTTTGTGTACATCAAAATGAGATTAAGTACTTTTTTTGAAATACCTTATATTAAATATTTAAATATAAATATTCTATTATTAATAAATGTTATTTATTGTTTTTTTAAATAGAAAATAGCCCTATGTATCAGTTGAATTAAGATTTTAAAGTGGTGTTTGGCTGCATTTTGGTTTGTTTGTTTGTTTAT
>NW_015554052.1:622152-623194 GCF_001515605.1 Sinocyclocheilus anshuiensis
ACTATGTGAGCCTGGGCTACCACGCCGACCGGCTTAACTCTAATTAGACACGAACTATGTGAGCCTTGGCTACCACGCCGACTGGCTTAAAACTAGTGGCCTATGACTATGTGAGCCTGGGCTACCACGCTGACCTCCTTAACGCTAGTGGCCTATGACTATGTGAGCCTTGGCTACCTCGCCAACCGGCTTAACACTAGTGGCCTATGACTATGTGAGCCTGGGCTACCACGCCGACTGACTTAAAACTAGTGGCCTATGACTATGTGAGCCTGGGCTACCACGCTGACCTCCTTAACGCTAGTGGCCTATGACTATGTGAGCCTTGGCTACCTCGCCAACCGGCTTAACACTAGTGGCCTATGACTATGTGAGCCTGGGCTACCACGCCGACTGACTTAAAACTAGTGGCCTATGACTATGTGAGCCTGGGCTACCACGCTGACCTCCTTAACGCTAGTGGCCTATGACTATGTGAGCCTTGGCTACCTCGCCAACCGGCTTAACACTAGTGGCCTATGACTATGTGAGCCTGGGCTACCACGCCGACTGACTTAAAACTAGTGGCCTATGACTATGTGAGCCTGGGCTACCACGCTGACCTCCTTAACGCTAGTGGCCTATGACTATGTGAGCCTTGGCTACCTCGCCAACCGGCTTAACACTAGCTGAATGAACTGAAATAAAAGCAGAATATAAATGTTCTTTCAGCTGACATCAACCACACACTCATCACAATGAAAACATCTACCTTAGAAATAACAAACGTGAACACTGGGATAATCGCCGATGTATATGGCGAACCCCCGTTGAAATGCATGCACAAGAATGCTTATTCATTTAACCTGTTTCATGTCCGTTACTATCGGCGTGTCCTCAGAGCGATCACATATGCTATAAACTGCGTTTTGCTCCAGCTGTATAAACACAGATGCTAAATGCTGCTGCTTATATGCTTAATATTCACTCCTGCATACAATGCAAAACTGCTAACATGACACTTAGTTTAAACTTGATTATGGTTGCTCATTTTTTAATTCAA
>NW_015554052.1:624011-633176 GCF_001515605.1 Sinocyclocheilus anshuiensis
ATTTAACCTGTTTCATGTCCGTTACTATCGGCGTGTCCTCAGAGCGATTACACATGCTCTAAACTGCGTTTTGTTCCAGCTGTATAAACACAGATGCTAAATGCTTCTGCTTATATGCTTAATATTCACTCCTGCATACAATGCAAAACTGCTAACATGACACTTAGTTTAAACTTGATTATGGTTGCTCATTTTTTAATTCAATTAGGCAGACCACGCAATACACACGTTTTCATGATGACGAAGAACTGCAATGTAGCGTGAAAGCGAAAAACATGATAATCAAACCCAAACAGATGTTTTGTTTTGGCAGAGTATCTGAGGCACAAGCTGTAAAGGCTCCGCCCTATTCTGGAAAAGTGGGCGGGGAACAGCAGCTCATTTGCATTTAAAGATACATGCACAAAAACAGCTGAAACTTCACAGACACATTCTGGGGACACCTGAGACTTATTTTACATCTTGTAAAAAGGGGCATAATAGGTCCCCTTTAATTTCCTTCTGTTTTAGTCAAGGGGACAGGCGGCCACCGAGTCCCCAGCGTCCAGAGAGAGAGGACGGTCTTGTTCCTGACACCCATGAGATTTAGTTTCCTTAGCTGAATGCCAGAGATCCGTGACCCTGAATCAGCCCGATGAGAGCGAGAATGGCAAAACTCCTCTCAGGATCTGCCATGTATTGCTGTAGTTTATCGATGGGGCCTGCGGCGACTCGCCAGCTTCCCTGAGGAGTAATTGGTGGTCTGTGATTGCCCCGGTCCTACAATAACATAAAGCCAGAGATCAAATTCAAACAAGCATGTTATCAGTCAGCAGGGAGCTGCTCAGACGACAGACGCATCGCGGGGCGATGCAAACTGTGAGACTATCGTAAAAAAGCGTGCTTAGATTTGCTCTGCTTAGTATTTAAATTCTTTCATTTCACCAGGGTATAAAATTAACATTCAGCCAAAAATAATAACTTTGCTTAATTGCACCTTTGTTTTCATTTCTTAATATGAACTAACAATGAGCAATTCTTCTACAGCATTTATTAATGTTAATTTCAACATTTACTAATACATTTCTACAATTTTACAGTTGTATTTGGTAACATCAGTTAAAGGAATAGTTCACCCAAAATGAATATTATTTGAAAATGTACTCACCCTCAGGTCATCCGAGATTAGTTTCTTCATCAGATTTGGAGAAATGTAGCATTGCATCAGTGTCTCTGCAGTGAATGGGTGCCGTCAGAATGAGAGTCCAAACAGTTGATAAAAACATCACAATAATCTACAAGTAATCCACAGCACTCCAGTCCATCTGTTAATGTCTTCTGAAGAGAAAAACTGAAACAAATCCAGCATTATGATGTTTTTAACTTCAAACCGTTGCTTCCGGTTAAAATGCGAGTCCATAATCCATAATAACGCTGCCTCCAGTGAAAAAGTGTTCTGGTGTGAATCAGGAGAGAAATCTGCACAGATCAAGCAGCGTTTAAACAGCTCTAAACACTTATGTGGCTGGATTTTGATGTGAGAGACAACAGCAGATGCACTTTTTCACTGGAGGAAGTGTTATTATGGATTATGGACTCAATGTATTTTAGTTAAAAACGTCTTAATGCTGGATTTGTTTCAGCTTTTGTCTTCTCCAGATGTTAACTGATGGACTGGAGTGCTGTGGATTACTTGTGGATTATTGTGATGTTTTTATCAGCTGTTTGGACTCTCATTCTGACGGCACCCATTCACTGCAGAGCAAGTGATGCAATGCTACATTTCTCCAAATCTGATGAAGAAACAAACTCATCCTAATCTCAGATAGTCTGATGGTGAGGACAGTTTCAGCAAATTTTCATTTTTGGGTGAACTATTCCTTTAATGCACTAATGCATTCCTCTCAGTATTTTAAATACATACGCATGCATTAAAGTCAAATAGGGCCACGCTATCTTTTCTGTATCTGTATCTTTTCAGATTCACTTTTGATGCCTGCAGTTCATTCAGGTTGTTAGATCCAGCTATTCCAGTAACAGGGCTGTCATTATGAAACAGTATGAACTTTTCCTCTTTTTGGAGAGCTGTAATAAGCTGTTGCTCTCTCAGGATTGAGCCCCTACAGAAATGAGTCTGAAAGCAATCTGGACATGTCACCTCAGACGGAGCCAATATTGATTCCTCACGGACTAGCGCACACATCCACAGGACAAGGGCAATTTATTCACTATTTTAGAGATACGCAGAAATTTCACATCTTTCTAAATAGCTGACCCAGTTTTCTCCAGCTCGGATTTCTCTTTTTCAGCCTCATTTATTCGTATTTTCATTCTATGTCACTGTGTTTTCTCCCACCACAAACTCTCAGGAGTCAAACTGGATTCATATTCATGCAGTCATTGGAAGCGTTTGAACTTTTTGTTTCATACATACATGTAGGTTTGTGCAGCTGAAAAGATTATACTTTTAATATTTTTCAACCTTTTGATGATATTTGATCTATTTATGCATTCAAAATGTTTAAAGCAAGAAATAGTAAAGGTCTAGTTAAAAATAATCAAGGCACACTGTTTTTCATTTTATAAACTCAACGAATATTGATATTTAATTATTTGCATTTATTTGCATGAATGTAACTATTGTAAGTAATAAATAACAATATGTATATTTAGTTAATAAAATTTAATTAATCAAACATTTTAATATAAAACAATTTGGACAGAGATTTCTGTAACATTTTATTAACAAATTGGATCAGATTATTAAATATATTCATTAAAACATTTAAACTTATTCACAGAAATCAACTTAGCAGTGTCATTTTTGTAAGATAGGTGTAATATTTGTATAATTGAGATTATTATTGTATTTATTAATATTTAGTTAATAAAATTTAATTAATAAAACATTTTAATATAAAACAATTTGGACAGAGATTTCTGTAACATTTTATTAACAAATTGGATCAGATTATTCAATATATTCATTAAAACATTTAAACTTATTCACAGAAATCAACTTAGCAGTGTCATTTTTGTAAGATAGGTGTAATATTTGTATAATTGAGATTATTATTGTATTTATTAATATTTTAATCAGTATTTATTTTTATATTTGTTCATTTTCATTTTAGTTAAAGTTTTAGTAATTTTGTGCGTGTGTGTGTGTGTGTGTGTGTGTGTGTGTGTGTGTGTGTGTTTTTTATGTGTCTATAGATTTTATGAATTTTTTTGTTCTTTTTGGTACATCAAGTTAAATTAAATGAATATCAGAAATGCTGCTTTGGCTGAAATAAAAAGTTTTTTGTGTTTTATTTTATTTCAGTTAACAATTATTTCAAGTTGCAAATGTTTTTGTTTTATGGTTTTTAATTTCAGTTTTAGTTAACAATAATAACCCTGTGAAAGACACTATTAAAACTCCCTTATTCACGAGTCTGAGACGAGGAACATTTTGAAATTAGTCTAATAGAATTTTCTTGAATTGAAAAAAAAAAAAAGAATAATCATCACAATATATTATAATGTTGTTTATTTTTATATCACCAGCAAAGTCATTGTGAATATATCATGAATATTAAGGTATATCAGTATGTAAACATTGTATAGTTCATCTATCAGGAGGACATAAACTGTTTGTGATGGTCTCTCGTTCTGTCTCTCTCTCTTTTCAGAACGACACGTGGGGTCAGCAGTATTCTTACGCTCTCTTCAAGGCCATGAGTCACATGCTGTGTATCGGATATGGCATGTATCCACCTGTCGGCATGACAGACGTGTGGCTGACCATCCTCAGCATGATCGTGGGTGCGACCTGCTACGCCATGTTTGTCGGGCACGCCACGGCGCTGATCCAGTCGCTGGACTCCTCACGCAGGCAATATCAGGAAAAGGTGAGTGTCGTCCAGTTGGTTAGCATAATGAGGAAATCACAGAAACAGCAGGGAAAGCTTCCTGCGGAGGTGCTGCATTATGGGTTTATCACCTGTCGTGGTGACAAGACTGCAGGGACTCTTGTGTATGAGAATGATGTGTGAATTATGGGTGAAATGTGTCATTTCTTCTGTTGTGGCAAAAAAAAGAGGCAAAAATAAATATAAATAAATATTTTTATAATGTTAATGGTGTTTTTCCATGCAAAAGTCACAACCACAATACTAGGGTGGTTTCCAGGGCATTGCTAGGCGTTTCCAGGGTGTTGCTAGGTGGTTGCTTTATAGTGACACCAAAATTAATTTACGAAGATAATGCTAGGGGGTTGCTAGGTGGTTGCTAAAGTGTTCTGGGTGGTCTCCAGAGTGTTGCTAGGTGGTTGCTATGTAGTGGCACCAAAGTAAATTTTAACAATAACTAGATTTTAAAAATGTAAATGGCATTTGCCCATGCTAAAAAGTCATAACCACAATGCTAGAGAGTTGTGACTGGTTTCTAGGGCGTTGCTAGGTGGTTACTAGGGTGTTCTGAGTGGTTTCCAGGGCATTGCTAGGTACTAGCGCCAAAGTGAATTGTACAAAAAGATAGATTTTACAAATGTTAATGGTGTTTGTTCAAACAAAAGTCAAAACCATGATGCAAGGGTGTTGTGACTGGTTTTCATGGCGTTGCTAGGTACTAGTGCCAGAGTGAACTTTAAAAAATAACTCGATTTTACAAATTTTAATGGTGTTTGCCCATGCAAAAGTTACAACCATGATACTATGGTGTTGTAGGTGGTTTCCAGGGTGTTGCTAGGTGTTTGCTATGCAATGGCAGTATTAAGTGAATTGTAACAGTACTAGAGTGTTGCGAGTGGGTTCCAGGGTGTTGCTATGTGGTTGCTATGTAGTGGCACCAAAGTGAATTTTAACAATAACTAGATTTTAAAAATGTAAATGGCATTTGCCCCTGTAAATATCATAACCACAATGCTAGAGTGTTTTGACTGGTTTCTAGGGCGTTGCTAGGTGGTTACTAGGGTGTTCTGAGTGGTTTCCAGGGCGTTGCTAGTTACTAGCACCAGAGTGAATTGTAAAAATAAATAGATTTTACAAATGTTAATGGTGTTTGCCAATGCAAAAGTCATAACCACAATGCTAGAGTGTTGTGACTGGTTTCTAGGGTGTTGCTAGGTGGTTACTAGGGTGTCCAGAGTGGTTTCCAGGTCTTTGCTTGGTGGTTGCTATGTAGTAGCACCAAAGTGAATTGTAAAAAGAACAGAATATAGAATAAGAACTACAGACTGAACCAGGGAATGAACCAGCCAAACTTTGAAACTGTGAGGTTAAAACAGGATATTCATGAAGCTTGGAAGCAAGAAAATCTGTGAAGGAAGAAAGACAATTATGTAGAATATGAGTGTGTGGAGAAAACACAGTCCAGCTGGATGACAGCGTGACACTTCTAAACTCATCTAAGCACACTAACATGATTACCACAGTTCCTGCCGGCTACTTTAATTCACAATAATGCACTTATAATGGCCCATAAACAACCGACTCGAGAGCGCAGATTTTAATATTCACTCACAGGGAGTTTTAGCTCTGATGATTGAAATTAAATTCAGAAGGGCTTTTTGAAACAACCCCAAGTATTAAACTTGAGGATGTGCGTCATCATGCAGCGTTTGTGCTCCAGACTTCAGAAAATGGAGTTGTTTTTGTAGTTGCACGTCTGTAGTTTCCTATCCAGTCCTGTATGAGTGGTTGACCTCACCTCACTCGTGGTCAGCGGGCAGTACGGTGTGCCAGGCAAGTCCCTCATGCCCGCTGCATGGGCAGACCTCAGTCCCTTCCCTGATGCCCACCTCAACATGGGCAGATCGCCACATGGTGCACCATCTGTTGAGAGACGAGGGATGGAAAAAAGTGAGAAGAGTTGGAGAAGATATAAAGAGGGAAAGAGAAGATCAAAAGGAAGATGCAGGGTTCTTACAGACGCCCCAGATCGTCTGAGTCACAGATACAACAGATACAGCATTAATACTAGAAACTAGAAGAAAATGGAGTGGTTGCAGGTTTTTAAGGGTGGTTACTAGGGCATTTCTAGGTGGTTGCTAAGATCTGAGTGTAGTTGCTACTCTATGTAGGGCCCTGTGATTTCTGAGATGTGGAAAATGTGGATGGAATTGCAGAAACCATTTACTGGATAATGTGAAATGTCACGGATTTTGGCAAATTTTGGATGAATAAAGCAAAAGTAGTGCTGTACACTTAATTAAATCTTGACTAGTATCTGTGAATATTAAAGCACAAAAAGACCGCTATACGATGTCTGCATGTTTTGCTTGTTTCTGTGTGAATGAGCGCCACAGTTTCACATTTCACCATTTCTTTCGATAAAAACAATCGCCAAAATAAAAGTTCAGTTTAACTTGAAGAAATTATGACAGAAATATATTACAATTGGACAGCAGAATGCACTTGTCAAAGTATTAATTATAAAACAGGATTTTACAATATTTATTTATTTTACAATTTCACACAATCTTTCGTCCATTAATCCCCAAACAGTAATCCTCTGTTGTGCAGCACTTTGTTTGCAAAAAAAAGGTTCAAATTTCACTTAAATATATTTTTAAAGATTTATTAAATGTAATACAATTTTATAAATGTAATCAAATTAAATATAATTTAAATTGAAATAAAAAATTAAATTTAAATTAATTTAAATTTAATAAAAATGAATGCATAAAAAATGTATGCATTAAATTCATTACCAGTTTTTGAAAATAAGAATTTCTGAGGAAAAAAAACATATTTCATGGGAACTATTATTGTTGCAATTTTGATAAATTATTATATTTTCATATTTCATATTTTAAGTTTGATTCATTAAATGAATTAGACATACTTTTGATGATTATTACAATTTAATTAAACCATTAAAACGAAAATGGAAAGCACAGAATTTTGAAAAAATAAATAAATGAAATTTAGGAAAAATAAAAGAGATTTCTTAAGGCCCAAGCTATGGTGTTTGTGGTGGTTTTTATCTTACCATGTTGTGAGTTGTTGTGAGGGAATTACTGTGCAGTTGATGCAGTGTTCTGAGTGGTTGTTAGTGGGTTGCTAAGTGGTTGCTAGGGTGTTGTGGATGGTTGCTAGGTGTTTTCTTCCTGTCTGGTGTTCAGGAATCCTTGCATCCTTGTGTTTCTTTGATCTTCTGGTCTGTTGATGTGGTTTGGGTCCCTCCTTCAATGTGTGTCTGTGGGATTTTTTCACCTGTTTTATGATCAGGCAGAAAAAAAATGAGTGCATTAAAGAAATATGTGCAATAGTAATAGTAAAAGCAGACTAAAAGCACATAAAGAGGGAGCTGGGATTCTCTTAGAGAGAGAAAGCTGCGAGAATTACATCAACCTCTTGACTTTTTCACGAAATTGTTTTTGTGTCATATAGGGTAAAAATAGGAGACACAGAGAGACGAGCGAATGATGAGAAATACTGTAATACTGAAGAGGTGACTGGTGATTTTGAGACCATAACATGCTGTATTTATTTTAAAATCATGCATTTGAAGTCCATTGTTGTGATCTCAATCTGAAACTCCTGAGGAGACGCACATGGAGTCTTTTTCTCAGGAGAAACATCTGAGAAGCAGGACACTTCAGTAAAAGTCTCAGTTTGCACTATATTTTATCTCGGTTCAGTCAGAGACGTTAAACAGATGTCATCTTTAAAATCTCTCTCCCGATCCTGTTCTTAGATGAGTCTGAGCATGCGGTGGGAATTGAGCATTTGGCTTATGACTGGTTCGGTTTGTCTGATACTTCATTGTGAATCTTTAATGCCTGCAGCTTATGTATTTACTGTAGGAGCGGCGCGGCGCGGCTTATTCAGACCGTTTAGGGAGATTGTGAGATTTCTTGATTTGAAGATGATGTTAAATCACAGAGGACAGACAGAGATCTGTGAACACTTTAATCTAATGGCCTCTCCAGTATGTCTTTGTTTTACATTTATGCTACATGGGATGATGTGGTGAGGAATAGCCCGAGGGTTCGAGGGGATGCGCTAGTGCTGTTAAAGATTAAAGAAATTGATCATTTGTCATTAATAATTTGATCAATATAGGTGACTGGCATTTAATCAGTTTGCAGCCATGAATTATACAAGTACATAAATTAAAGGTATTGATACTGAACATAAATGTGTTAAAATACAACACTGAAATCGTGAGAGAAAATACTAGAACTCAGATACTAAGTATGCAGTATGCAAAAAATAAGTGATTTTCTTACTCAGTATTTTTGTCTTTAAACAAGAAAAATATCTTGCAGTGGAGTAAAAAAAGTCATTGATTTTTGATTTTAAAAAAAAATATATTTTTTTATCTTAACCCAGTTTCTTTAAGTAAGAAATAAACACTTATTTACTAATCTATACATCTATAATCAGCATAAGTTGCATTTGCTTTCAAATGACACTGACTTCATTGAAATTCATTTTATGAAAGAAATTAATACTTTTATTCATCAAGGCTGCTTTAAATTGATCAAAAGTGACAGTAAAGACATTTATAATGTTACTAAAGATTTCTATTTCAAATAGATGCTGCTCTTCTGAACTTTCTATTCATCTGTGAATCCTGAAAAATAAAATGTATCACAGTTTCCACAAATATATTGGGCAGCAGAACTGTTTTCAACATTGATAATAATCAGAAATGTTTCTCGAGCAGCAAATCAGCATATTAGAATGATTTCTGAAGATCATGTGACACTGAAGACTGGCGTAATGATGCTGAAAATACAGCTGCGCATCACAGAAATAAATTAAAGTTTAACAGATATTCACATAGAAAACAGATATTTTACATTATAATAATATTTCACATTTTTCTGTATTTTTGATCAAATAAATGCAGACTTGGTGAGCAGAAGAGACTTCTATGAAGGTAGAATGACGTCAAAAAGATTTGCATACGCAGGGTAAGAGTTGTGGAAGTGTACATAAGACTGTAAGCGTAAATTAAATTTGCATGCGCAAGAGAAGCTTTGTAAAGGTGTAAATCGTGTTTCAAGCGCAAGAAAAAATTATTTGCAGCATTTTACTGTTACTCGTAAGTGTAATTAATGTATTGTGAAACTGCAGCTTCATGCTAACGCAAAATAAATATGATCTGCATGCTTCTGACTTCCATTTTTCCGCGCTTACACTTTTGTCACGTTTTTTTCACCAAAAGACGGTCAAAAGCACTGTAAGCCTA
>NW_015554052.1:637609-642382 GCF_001515605.1 Sinocyclocheilus anshuiensis
GAGTACATTACAATATAAATTTATTAGAACAAGTACATTATTATTTATGGGCTTAAAAACAAGATGCAAACAATCAGAATATTGTACCTGGTGGGGAGTGCACAATGTAAACATGAAACATATGCAATTACCTATATTGTACTGTGGTACAGTTATGGAGGCCCTTCATTATGCAGAGGTCAACTGCCTAATAGCCAATAGTTAAAAATGGCACTATAGTAAGCAGTGTTTAATAAACAGCTGTTTTTCTCAATTCTGCTGAGGTGAAATTCAGTGCAGTCATGTATCGTGATACGTATCGTACCGTGGCCTCTGTATCGTGATACGTATCGTATCGTGACTTTGCTGGTGATACACAGCCCTAGTATTTTCTAGTTGAACTGAAATGCTGGTGGTTAGTGAATATAGCATAGTTAACTTTTTTATATATGTACGTTAACCATCTCTGCCTTATGCAGACTCATGCAAAAGTGGTGCAGCTGTTTAGAGAATTAGTGATCGTTCCCATTTAATTCTGTCATCTGGTTTAGAAGAATTTCGCAAACTCATTCGTCCTAATAATGAGTCGGCGGAGCACTCTGTCCCGGAACATCCTCCCCTCCGTCTCGTTTCGTCTGGTCTGGTCTGCTGGCCTGTCTTTGGAGATTCAGAACTGCCAAGTGGGTTAACCAGCCATTTGGTCTCCCGGTGGACGCGGCCTCTGAGCTGCGGGTCAAACGGCGATCCGTTAATGCGCCGAACGTCCCATAGCAACCTGCTCCTATGGCAACGCAACTCACGATTCATTGCGTGCCAGACCCTGCAGCCAGGCATCCTGTAGAGGAGACTTTAGCACGGTAAACACAGATTAATATGGAGGCGAGGGAGGCCGTGTGTCCGTTCGTTAGCTTGACTAATGTGCTCTCAGAACATTTCCCTGAGCTGTCGGAAGACAGATAGACAGGAAAGACTCTGTGTGTGTGTGTGTGTGTGTGTGTGTTTAACAGATAGAGACAGAACGACACGCGCACACACACACCTGGCTGTAGTACTTCTGCTGCTGTTATTCTATCAGACAGTAGCCAGCGGGTTCCTCTTCAAACCAGTTGTTGTCCAGGAAAGACGAGACGCAACCTGACGGAAACCTCACATGCACGAGAACAGCCATGTGACGTTTGGTTTGAGATGGATTCACATGGAGTAAATCACACACACACACACACACAAACACACACACACACACACTCTCACACACACACACACACACACAGACACACACACAGATAGATGCACAGGGCAGTGAAGTCATATTAATATCTCAGGACAGTTATAAAAAAATATATAAATATATTTTATATATTAATTATATTTATATATTTATATAAATGTATGTAAATGACGTCCTAAGTTTAGATAAATTCTCTAATCTAAACTTTTAAATAACTATTAAATGTTAAATAATGTTAAATGTTAATGTTAAATAATTAAATAATTACGTTTTAAATAACTTAATAATTTAATGACTTAATTTTTTTGTAACTTTTTACCAAATCTGCGAGTGCAGTAAATCGAATTATACTTTTATTTATTCTTATACACACACACACACACACACACACACACACACACATATATAAATATGTTTTGCTTGTTAATATCTCATTAAATTCTTTAAGTAATTTGTGATCCAGCTCCATGGCAGACATTCAAACATAGCCATGTATTATGATAAAATGTATTTATTTATTTATTTGAAGCATGAAATTTGATGTTATGAAATATTTCTGATTTAACTTCTAGTAGATACTTTATTGATTACTGTTTTTTTTTAGACTTTTAGTGTATAATGTTCTTCTGTTTGTTCTGTCTGCGGTCTGTGACGTCACTAGTGAAGCTTTGTGCTCTTGTGATGTCATCAGACTATCACTGCTGACAATTATGACATCATTTTCCTGAAGCTGCAGAGTCATTAGTCACATGACTTTTGCCCAGGCATTCAGGATCATGAATATTGTACAAGGTGTGTATGTTTTCTTTCATATTCTTCCATGCACAAAATCACATTCATAATGAGTGTCTTCAGTTAAAATCCTTAAAACAAGGTGAATTTACTTGAAGCAACACTGCATAAAATATTACGAATTGTTTTCATAGATTATATCTTAAATTTAAGTATATTTTATCTTACAAAACTGGCAGATTTTTGTCACTCATTTATACTTAAAACAAGTAAAAAAATTTAAAAAAAAAAAACTATTTTTTGCAGTGTGTTGTTTGATAAACTCAAAGCCGTATCTAGATGACACACTTAGATACATTAGATTTGTTGAAATTATGAATATATTTACAAACCTCTTAAAAACTCCAAATCTCACCAGAAACATCTTGCACGGGCGCTGTTCTGTGTACAATAATAGAAAGAGGCAAATATTTGCAGCTCACACAGACGGTGGATGAAATTATCATGAGAATGGCCAGCTATAATCTGCCATGAATGGAGGGTTGTATTGTACTGCACTCATGTCTGTCAGTGCTGGCTAATATTAGCTTCATAAAGGAAGAGAGAGAGAGAGAGAGATATATATATATAGAGAGAGAGAGAGAGAGAGAGAGAGAGAGAGAGAGGCTGGAACTGAAGGAAAAGCATGTCAGAAGTAGATACTGTAGGATTGTGATTTGTGATTATGTGCCGATCAGTTTCACAGGCTCAGTTCAACAGGAGCAACACTGAGAGAGTGAAAATTAAAGCAATAGTTCACAAAAATGAAAATATACCTGTTATTCCCATGTGGTGGACAGTAACGAAGTATTTTTACTCCTTTTTTTTTTTTACATTTTTCAAGTATCTTCACTATATTCCAAAGCATAATATTGTACTTTTTATTCCACTACATTTTTCAAAAACATGTCGTTCCTCGTTATTTTAAACAGGACAAATCCTTACACACTCCAAGACGTGATAGCGGTGTCCGATTCAAAAGCTGATTCTTTTCAATGAACCTGTTAAATCAGTTCACAAATAGCACTGAACGATTCATACGTGAATTGGACTGATCGGATTGCAGCTCGAGTCAACAACTCAGTGATTCAAATGATCCGGTCATCAAATGATCCGGTCAGAGCAAGTCTCCAGTGAACAACTCACTGATTCAAATGATCCGGTCAGAGCGAGTCTCCAGTGAACAACTCACTGATTCAAATGATTTGGTGAGAGCGAGTCTCCAGTGAACAACTCACTGATTCAAATGATCCGGTTAGAGCAAGTCTCCAGTGAACAACTCACTGATTCAAATGATCCAGTCAGAGCGAGACGACTCGCTGATTCAAACGATCCGGTCAGAGCGAGTCTCCAGTGAACGACTCGCTGATTCAAATGATCCGGTCAGAGCGAGTCTCCAGTGAACAATTCGCTGATTCAAATTATCCAGTCATAGTGAGTCTTCAGTGAACAACTCGCTGATTCAAATGATTTGGTCAGAGCGAGCCTCCAGTGAACAACTCACTGATTCAAATGATCCAGTCAGAGCGAGTCTCCAGTGAACAATTCGCTGATTCAAGTTATCCAGTCAGAGCGAGCCTCCAGTGAACAACTCGCTGATTCAAATGATCCGGTCAGAGCGAGTCTCCAGTGAACAATTCGCTGATTCAAGTTATCCAGTCAGAGCGAGCCTCCAGTGAACAACTCGCTGATTCAAATGATCCAGTCAGAGCGAGTCTCCAGTGAACAACTCACTGATTCAAGTTATGCAGTCAGAGCGAGCCTCCAGTGAACAACTCGCTTATTCAAATGATCCAGTCAGAGCGAGTCTCCAGTGAACAATAAGCTGATTCAAATGATCCGGTCAGAGCGAGTCTCCAGTGAACAATACGCTGATTCAAATTATCCAGTCAGAGTGAGTCTCCAGTGAACAACTCGCTGATTCAAATTATTTGGTCAGAGCAAGTCTCCAGTGAACAATTCGCTGATTCAAATGATCCGGTCAGAGCCAGTCTCCAGTGAACAATTCACTGATTCAAATGATCCGGTCAGAGCGAATCTCCAGTGAACAACTCACTGATTCAAATGGTTTGGTCAGAGCGAGTCTCCAGTGAACAATTCGCTGATTCAAATGATCCGGTCAGAGCGAGTCTCCAGTGAACAATTCACGGATTCAAGTTATCCAGTCAGAGCGAGCCTCCAGTGAACAACTTGCTGATTCAAATTATCCAGTCAGAGCGGGTCTCCAGTGAACAACTCACTGATTCAAATGATCCGGTCAGAGCGAGTCTCCAGTGAACAATTCGCTGATTCAAATGATCCAGTCAGAGTGAGTCTCCAGTTCACAAGTCTGACTCAAATGAGCCAAGAACGGGAGATCCTTATTGTTGGTCTGAAAAGTAAGTTACTAATGCAAAATTAGTGTCCAGTGAACAATTCCAGTGAACAATTCGCTGATTCAAATGATCCAGTCAGAGTGAGTCTCCAGTAAACAACTCGCTGATTCAAATGATTTGGTCAGAGCGAGTCCCCAGTGAACAATTCTCTGATTCAAATTAACCAGTCAGAGCAAGTCTCCAGTGAACAACTCACTGATTCAAATGATCCAGTCAGAGCGAGTCTTCAGTGAACAACTCGCTGATTCAAATGATTTGGTCAGAGCGAGTCTCCAGTGAACAATTCGCTGATTCAAATGATCTGGTCAGAGCGAGTCTCTAGTTAGTCTCAGCCTCAGACGTCACGCCCACGGACCGTTGGCTAAACGTCTGATGCATATGGCACACAAAAGTGGAAACACTTCAGGAGTTTCGAAGTCG
>NW_015554052.1:642771-643627 GCF_001515605.1 Sinocyclocheilus anshuiensis
GCTGATTCAAATGATCCGGTCAGAGCGAGTCTCCAGTGAACAATTCACTGATTCAAATGATTTGGTCAGAGCATTTTGTCCAATGTGATGTCTGTTTTTACAGTATATTGTTTGTCAGCACTTTTTTCACTTGTTTGCGGACATGAAGTATCAGTAACCTAAACTGATATTTTAATATTATTTAACGTGTTGATAGTGAATGACAAGCCCCCCTTCGGCAGGTATTTTGAGTTAAAATTATAAAATATAAAAGTATACAAGTTAAAATTACAAAATAAACATTCATCGATCAGCATTTTTTGCTTGTAATAATTAATTATAAATATTATAATTATAAATCAAATACTGTTGTACTTTTACTCGAGTAAAATTTAAAATACTTTTACTGGAAGTAATATTTTATTAGGGTATCTGTTAGGGGTGTAACGGTACACGTATTCGTACTGAACCGTTTCAGTACGGGTCTTTCGGTTCGGTACGCATGTGTACCACACGAATACAGTTTTTTATTTTTATTTTTTCTTCTTCTCAGGAAATTCAAATAATAAATGGCGTTTTGACCGTCTTTTATGTGGCATGACAGATCGCTGTATAAATGCCTTAGAGAGCCGCTTCTGGGACGGTTGGTTGAATTATACAGGATTTGCGGTAGACGTGCGTGTCGCGTTCTTTAACGTTCCTCCTGGAAACAAAGATGACGTGACGCCAAACCCCCTCAAGAAAGAAGAAAGCCGTCATGTTTACAACTGTGATGACGAACACTTATCAGGATCAACTAAACATTGGATTTTCAAAAGTATGTGAAATATTTAAAGTTTGCGGCATAGAATCTTTAAAATACGTCCGAGAGTTTTAC
>NW_015554052.1:644128-644519 GCF_001515605.1 Sinocyclocheilus anshuiensis
TTCGTGGTGTAACGGTACACGTATTCGTACCGAACCGTTTCGGTACGGGTCTTTCGTTTCGGTACGCATGTGTACCGCACGAATACAGTTTTTTTTTTTCTTCTTCTTCTCAGGAAATTCAAATAATAAATGGCGTTTTGACCGTCTTTTATGTGGCATGACAGATTGCTGTATAAACGCCTTAGAGAGCCGCTTCTGGGACGGTTCAGAAACGTGCTGGTATAATCCTAACATAAGCACTGACTAGAGCAGCCGCGATCAGCTGAATGAAGTATAGATTTGCTCTGTTTGTTTGCTTAAGTGCATCAAGTGGAGTACGGTAAAAGGTCTTGAGGCAGGTGTGACGCTCTCTATTATGGATTAAAAGTGTAAGTGAGTGTAAACAGTGAGA
>NW_015554052.1:644994-651579 GCF_001515605.1 Sinocyclocheilus anshuiensis
TGTGCGTTCGAAATGCAAACGGTAATGCAGGATTTGCAATTGCATTTGGATTATGTCACAATTTATGCGTTTTATGCGTCAAAACGCAATTGAAAATACAGTTTGCAATTCCTTTTGAAAATATTCCGGAATATCCTTCCATAGTGAATGGCCCTTTAAAGTGTAATAAATAAATAATTTTTATTGATATTAAAATGTTTTTCCTAAAAATTCAGAATTAGTTTTTCTGTTCAACCATGTTATATGGGTGAATAGCATGATATAGACAAGATTTGGGCACCAAATGGGTTGTTCCACAGGTTTCATGTTGAGCCTCTATTAACGCCATGTCAGCAGCAGTGGTTATATGGCAAGAGGAAACATTTTAATTTCACAATTCAGTCATATACATCATTTCAAAACAATTATATAACAGTTTTGTTTGAAAATTATATATATAAATAAATAAATAAATACAAATATACAAAAACATACATATAATAAAAACAATAACAAGAACAAAAGTAATAAGAACAATTATATAGTCTTTCAGCTTAATGCATGACAAAAAAATTTTAATCGTCCCAGGAGAATTCTTGAAAAAAGAGAAAAAAATGTCCATTAAAATATTTTCTGAATAAAAACGTTGCCTAGTATTATTTAAAATTGGACATTCGATTATAATCTGAATGTAACTGAATTGGCATGTTTTGAAATAGAATGTGGAAGTAGTTACCTAAGAATCCAATTGTGCGTCCCATCAAACAGGGTGGGGGTGATTATATTGGTGAGTGAAGCCACAGAAGCTGCACAATATGCACTCCTATCAGATTAGACACACAATAGCAACCATGAGTGAACAGGCAGACAATGATCACCATCTATGCATGTTAATAACCACAAGCTACATAAGATTAAGAATAAGACTAAAAGTCTGTAGGATCCAATTAGTTTTCAAAGTGACTTTCTTTGTTTAGCGCTGACCTATGGTGAACATTAAGCATTTTTCTAGCACTAATCTGTCTGTTGGGAACAGTAAAAGGTCACTCTTGAAAAATGCTTCAGCACAGTAACATCAGAACATGGGCAATAGAGAGATGTATGGATGTTGTGAAGATGCTTCAGGGTATGCTGGAACAACAGTGACAGAACTCACCTGACATCCACCTCCCCGCCCACATGCATCACAAAGGAGCCATCTGGCTGCTTCACAGAGTACAGGAAATCCAGAAGCTTCTCTCTGATGAGGGAGGAGGCAAACAGAATGTGTTTCCATGGTAATATGATCAACGTAACATCTGTAGGCAAGCAGGTGATCATACAACGCAAACGTGAAACCTGTTGATGACTTTGTAGGCCTCCTCTGTACCCAGGATGCACAGGGCGTTTACAGCTGCGTAGGTGGGAGCCAGGTGAGCGTGTTGACACGGACCTCCAACGAACCCACCTGTCGGACTCTGACATCTGGCCAGAAACTGACACACGCTAGCAGACAACAGTTAACATTGTGATATATTTACAACAACAGGCATATAAATGTCATAGGAACTTAAAGTGCCCCTATTATGCCATTTCGAATATTGCATTTTATGCAGTGTGCAATGTAGTGAATGTAACCGATCTGCAAAGTTGTAAAGCTGAAAGTGCATGATAAATAAAGTTATTGTCTCCCAAAAGAAAGAAACAGCTCAGAACAGTCTAAACGAGTCGTCGTCAAAATTTGAATCCCACTTCCGTAACGGCTACACGTCACGTAACACATTTGCATAATGCCCGCCTATGTTCTACATTGGTCAGCTGCGAACACTATAGCTTGTTCGTGTGGTTAACATCTCAACATGTCGAGAAGACGCTGTGTCCTATGCTGTGTAAATTCATTTTATTTTCACTTCCGAAAGATGAGGCTGCAAAGAATCAGTGGTTAAAATTCACAGTAGTACAACCCCAATCTTTTTTTGTGTTCCCGTAATTTTTCTGATGACTGCTTCTCTAATCTCGGGGAGTTCGATGCGAGTTTCACAAAACGCTTGCTCTTGAAAGATGTTTCAGTTCCCAATTTATTTGGACCAGCTCTCTCCACTGAATAACAACCTGTAAGTATGATAAATAACAGATGTTTATATTTTCAGTCGAGCATTCAAAATACGCAACTATGGCAAAAGACTGAATCTTAGAACTCCTTCGAACGAATCATTTGAGAATCGTTGGAAAATGAGGTGATATTAAATGCATATTTTGAGAAAACAAAAGCGTTTTTTGACCTTGCATGCATGTAATCCTCGTGTTCTGTGACAGCTGCACCTAGATCTGACTGGTGAAGTGTCATCTGGGGCAGGCAGAGTAAGAGTAGCAGCATTTTCTGTTTTGTCACATGCATCTATCGGATCGTAAACAGACTGAGAGATCTTGAGGCAGGTGCACATAGGCTATTAGATAGGAATAAGATGTAGGTTGCAAATAGGTAAATACGTGTAGATTTGCTCTGTTTGTTTGCTTAAGTTCATCAAGTGGAGTGCAAACGGTAAAAGGTCTTGAGGCAGGTGTGACGCTCTCTATTATGGATTAAAAGTGTGAGTGTAAACAGTGAGAGATGCTGAGACAGGTGAAAAGCGTTTGGTTAATAGTGAATATTGACCTATTGTGCGTACCGTTGTGGCTCCCGCTGTTAGCAGGGGATAATCGCTACATTTGGGGTAAAAAAGACAGAATTATGTATTGTGCCAAGAAGGTTGCACTGTCTATTCGTTCACACAGGTACGAAACTGATAGGTAGCTGCCTTTAGCGGAGCCTTTACCGATTACCTCCATTGATCAGAGCATTCGGCACGGTCGTCTGTGAGTGACGTCACCTCCCAATACAAACACGCCCCCTAGTATAGTCGCCTGACGATGATTGGCAGCTTTCCATGTATACATCGGAAATTCAAATGCAAAAGGAATTGCGATTCCATTTGAGTTTTGGCAGGTTACATGCGCGATGCAGCGAGAGTGAAAAAGCAGACTGGTAATTAATATTGCTATTTAAATATGACAGGCTCGTAACTCCTAAGACAAGGGAAATACAGTTGCAAATGGACTTTGGTTTTTCATTTGAAATTTGGCAGTCACTGTGCATTCGCGAAAGCGAAAATGCAAACGGTAATGCAGGATTTGCAATTGCATTTGGATTATGTCACAATTTATGCGTCCACATATTGAAAACGCAATTGAAAATACAATTTGCTATTCTATTTGAAAATTGTCCGGAATATTGTTCCAGCCTCCAAATGCAAAGATTAAGGAAGAAGACATTTTTTTAGTGGTTAAACTGTGATTGGTGTGATATGAGATCTTTGGCCGTGTGATTCCTGCCTGCAGCTATGCTGTTAATTAAAGACTTTTGAGAGCAACTGTGGGAATCATTTCACACACACACACTTATTCCTCGTCCTGTCGAGGGCTCATGGGACACGTGCTGAACCGAAGCCTGCAAAACCCTCTCACTTGTGCTTGGCAGAGGATTATGGGAAGACGTGAGTTTCCTGGACAGTTATATTCATGCTCTTTTTCTTATCTACCTGCTAACAGAGAGAATGACCGGCACATGTGAGCCATGCATGGGCCCATTCACATACTGTCTGTATTATATAGTGTGTGAGATTAGGATTATATTGTCCCTAATCATAGTATGTTGAAAGTAGTATGACAAAGGTGAAGGCTAACAAATGTAATGTGATGAATTAACATCCTACTCTGTTATTGATGGGATGTTTATATGAAAGTGTGTCGTTACAGATGCACATTCATAAATTACTTTTGTTGTAATTTGTTGTAATTTTAATTTAAATAAAACAATTTTTTTTTTTAGATGAATCTGAGTGAAGCTCAGAGATTCACACCCTCACACACACCTCTCAAACCTCTTACATTCACATCTGAATACAGAGACTCACTCACACCCTCCTTCACTTCAGCATGTGTTTCTGCACGACGTGTGAGAACGTGAAACCACTGTCCGATTTCCCTGCTGGAATCATTGCGCCGTCTGTCTCTGTTCGTATGTGCCGAGAAGAGAATTACACTCTCTAAAGGCTTCACGTAAGGAAGTGTTTGGATATGTGGAGTAATCCTGTTCACCAAGCCGCCGTAAGAGCATTACGGAGCAGTCATGACATGTTTAATAATTGCTTAAGTTAATGAGAATTAATTCTATGGCGTCTAATCTAGTTGACTCACACATGCTCTTTCGTGTGGAGGCAAGATTAGCAAACGCTTCACACGTTATCATCTCAAATCAAAGACTTCTCACCTTCAGATGGCGCGGGAGAGAAAGAGACGGTAAAGCCTTATAATAGAGAGCAGTGTTGGAGAAAATACTTCCAAACTCTCCTGAAACGACCCATTTTTTTAAGTCAAGTTACCCGTCTGAAAAAAGTAATCAGCTACACTCCAAGCTACTTACATTTGAAGCTGTTTAAATGGGCAAAAAATATATATGTGATTTATTTTAGATGCGATTATAATGTGATTATTAGCAATTATCTGGCACAAAACATTGAGGATGACAATATTCAACTAAAAACACCATAATTTATATAACAGAATTAAAAAGTTATTAAAATGCAATATACAGCCAAATTAATATGTTTTATTAAGTAAATGTGAGTGTATGCTCATGCAAAACTCACCACTATGATTACAGAGTGTTGTGGGTGGTTGCCAGCACGTTGCTAGGTGTTCTGAGCGGTTGTTAGTATGTTGCTGTGGTGTTGCTAGGTGTTCTGAGCGGTTGTTAGTATGTTGCTGTGGTGTTGCTAGGGTGTTCTGAGCGGTTGTTAGTATGTTGCTGTGGTGTTGCTAGGGTGTTCTGAGCGGTTGTTAGTATGTTGCTGTGGTGTTGCTAGGGTGTTTTGGGTGTGTTAGTATGTTGCTGTGGTGTTGCTAAGAGTATTGTGAGCGGGTGTTATTATGTTGCTATGCAGTTCTGAGTGTTTCAACCAAGCGGCAACCTAGTGAACCTCTCTTGTGAAACCAACACGGAAGTGACTAAAACTGCAATTCATCGACTGGCCGCTAGACTCTCTGGCTCCAAAAGAGAGTCAGTCCCATAGACTCCCCATGTTAAAATGCCCAACTTTACAGCAGAAAACAATATGTTTACAGCCTGGTTCAAAATGTGGTTTTGGTCTTTAAAGCTAATTTTGCCCTTCATGACAACTGTGAGGGGGGTGAATTTTTTTTATAAGTCACCCGTTTAAATTATGTTAAGCCTTAAAGTTCTGCATAATTAAGGGCGTGCGCTGCTTTCACCACCGTCTAGCTAGGTGGGCGTGGTTCCAGCAACCAGCTCCCGCCTCTTTGCCCATTTTCAATGGACCCTTTTAACAAGACTGTGATGACGCGTTTAATGGTCATCAGCATCGTAAATTCTCGAAAGTTTTTCATATTTGTATTTTTTTTTTAAATGTATGTATATTTATAACACTATTCTTTGTATTATATCACCTTTGCATCAAATTGCAAAAAAACAGTTAACGCTAATGCGAGGGTGTTTCTAATGCAGTGTCTATGGGAGGGACGGTAAATTTGACATCGTTCTCTCTTCTGACTGCCGTTATAAGTCTCTCTCAATTTTTTTCCTTTTATTGAAAGTCATGAAAACACTATGGTGGAGTTTTTCTTTTGCTATTTGAGCAAATGGGAATACAAAAAAATATATTTGTAGTACTCTCCCATTCACTGCTATTCAAGTTAACCCAACTATGACGACTTCTACTGCTGAGAAACCCAGAAATGTGAAAAAGGTCCATTATCTGGGAGTGACGCGCGGTGACGCGCTGCCCAGATGGCGACGGCCGGCTCTGCCCACTTTGAGCTTCAAAAACGCTCTTCAGAAACCTACGGGTGACGTCACGGACACTATGTCCATGTTTTTATGCAGTCTATGGTTTCAGCACAAATTCTGCTTATGAACTTGAAGGCTTATAATGGGTCATTAAAGGTAAACATCATATTATGTGCCTGAGCTTTATTTTACATCCTAATAGTTATATAGTAACTGGTAGTTAGTTTTGGATTTTACCTTCTAATTTAAGAATTTATGAATGGCTGGTGTATTTTGCATTTTTGTGATTTAATACTTTTTTTTGTTTTCCAATGCATAATTATATTATTAGCATAAAATCTTTTTATCTTGTGCGGTGTATGTGCTGCTAGCAGTTATGATAAAGTTGCAATGAATTTTGTGCATGAATTCGGCAAGCAGTGCCAGCGCCGATCCGCCTCCCATTGAAAATGATCCGGGAGCTCGTCATTACCATGTAAAACAGCCGTGAAACTGTCTGAACGATCTGAGTGAAAAGTTGAATTGAATAATTTACATAAGCTTAAAGAGGTCTGACTGACTACTGGAGCTCCACAAACGAAACCTGACGCTCATGTTCTCCAGCGTGTTTTGAGATGAAGAATCTCGTCTTCATCTACATGCTAATGTTGCTTTTCATTTTTTCAGGTATGAATCCCAGATTTTCAGGCTTTTGCTCTTTCTTTTGTCCGGTTTGATGAAATTCCCATGAAAGAGCTCCTCTGGTGTGTGTGTGTGTGTGTGTGTGTGTGTGTGTGTGTGTG
>NW_015554052.1:651727-662176 GCF_001515605.1 Sinocyclocheilus anshuiensis
TGTGTGTGTGAGTGTGTTCATAAGCAGCGTGTTTTGACATGTCGGCCCCAAACGGCGTGAGCATCCCTGTCCATCATTCGTTCTGAATCTTTAATTAACACTTGTCAATTACGTGCATTTCCTTGGGGGCTGATAAATGAAAACTTTAAAGCTATTTATATTCCGCAGATGTTCTGACGCCCATGTCAAGTCCAACTCAAGTCTGCGTATGAGAGAAAGTCTTTCTCTCAGGTTCAGCACAAGAAAAGCCCTTTCACAACTTCCTATAACAGCAGGAAGCAGAGACGCTGGTCCTTAAACATGCGTCAGTGTGACCAGCCCTGGCAGCTTTCAGAGTTTATTTTATCTCCAGTCAACCCGATGGCACTAATCTCATTTATTCTGCTTCCGAACTCGACTTTCCTCCTCTGAAATCACTCCCTCCGCTCTCCGAAGACCCCTGCTGCTGCTGCTTTACTGCACTCACACGCTTTCATGTTAAGCCATGTGTGGGCTCTTTTGGAAGAACTTCAGGAGGATCTTCGCCGCTTGCAGTCGTGGTGATGACATCATTAGGAATAGGTCTGTGTAAAAGGAAAAGGTGTTTTACAGGGTTATCATTAATTAACTAAAACAAAACTAAAACCATAAAACAAATGTTCATAAACATTAACTGGCATAAAATAAAATTAAATATAAAAAATTACTACAAATATAAATATCAAAATTAAATATAAAAAAATAAAATATAGAAATATAAAAAATTATATACAAATTAAATATAAATAAAAATAAATAAAAATATAAATATAAAAATATATATACAAATTGAGTACAAGTAATAAAATTAATTAAATTTAAATAGAAAATAGAAAAAATAGATTTAAAAAATAAAATAATAAATAAAAAAAATGATTAAAAAAATAATAAAAAATATACAAATATTTTTAAAAGTTTCCCGCGGAAACCTACCAATACCACTCAAATTAGAATACATTATAACAAGCTTACCTTTGTGAATCGGGCTAAAGTAAGGAGATGATTTTGAACACTGGCTGGTTATGTACTTGCTCAAAAATTGATTTTGGATCATTTTTAACCAAAAAAAAATACGGACTGCAGCTTTAAGGCAAGGCACTACAGGCAAAAACATGCACTTTTTCATGCACTGGTCGATTTTGGTCTGTTTGGCTTTTCATGTTGTGTTGTTTCAGACTGATGAAAAGAAAACATCCAAAATGCATTTTGAAGTGTTTTTATTGCATTTTATCTGTTTGCATCTGTAGATTTCAGTTATGATATATATGTTTAAAGATTTTCTACAACAATTTATTCATTAAATTGGAGTGAAAATGTCATTTTCTGATTTATGAAGTGATAAAAAAGAGAACCCTCACCAAAACCAAACAAGAACCTGAACCTGACTTTAGCCAGTGTTCAGGTTTCTGTTATGGAACTAATACAATTACAAAAACACACAACAAAGCTACTAAAACGTTAACGTAAATTAAAATGAAAATATAAAAAAATAAAAAGAGACTAATAACGAAACTATTATAGCATCTCAGAAATACTGAAATAGCACTGGTGTCCTGTCATAAGATATTATGTGAGCTTGGTTAATTACGGTTTGTGGGTCACTGCGACCTAAATTAAGCCCAGCAACCTTTATGAGACCTTTGTGAATCCTGCGTCCAGCCCACGGCTTTATTCTGCATTTTAAATGGCTCATAATAATGAACATTTTAATTTAGGGTTTGATATACTATGTTTCCAGACCATTTATTGAAATTAAGTTGCAAAAACAGCAATTTCGGGACAAAAATGGATAAATAAAAAGCTCCAGCGAGGTAGATGTGGGAACTACTTTTTATCGTCTTACTTCTGGAAACCACAGCAGACGGAGCGTTCAGCGGCAGCTTGCCTGGAACAGACGAGTCTTTTGAAGAGAGACGCAGATCTTGCGCTGCGCTTTCATGCGCGATGGACTCTATAGAGACCAGTCACAGCCTGTCATGCAAATTCATTAATTCCCCTTCATCCCGTTGACACGGTAACCTGTTGTAGCCATGGATACCGCTGGAGGATGCTGGGGTGGCCTGTTTATGAACACAGCATCAAAACAGAAGCTTTTTTATTTGTATCAAGGGATAAAATAATAATTTATCTTATTTGTCTCTCAGCACATTGGTGGACTTAATATGAATGATTCGTCAATGTATGCAATGTTTCTTATTTAGTTTCATATTTTGATATTATTATTATTATACTACGATTACTACTACTATTTTACCTAAATATTAGATTTTTGTTATTTTACATGCAAATATTACAGTACTTTTTTCTTTACTAGGATCTTTTCTTTCATTTTAAGAGGAAACAGCCACATTTCTAAGAATTTTCTTAGAATGTTGTTACTCGGAGCAACTCTTAGCACTAAGATTTTTCATGAATACGGGCCCAGGTGCCACATCAGAGAGGCTTTGACCGAAGTCAGAGTTTATATTAATGTGTTTGTAGGAGAACTTTTACGAATGAATCTTCTGTAGATTTCATGTTAAATCCAGGGAGCTCGTTTCTGTATTTTGTGAAGGACTGCACGATTAATTGAAATAAAACCAAAATCAAGAAATGGCATAGTGTGATTATCATATCGCCAATATAATTGATTAAATAAATATATGTGGTGCATGTTTTAGAGTGAAATGCGGCACTGTGTTGGTTTAACATTTGAAAATGAAGAAATTAAGGCCGTAATATCAATGTTAGTATAAATGTCAGTCCATAAATGTTAGTATTGTCATTTTAAAGTTAAAATAATAATAACAATAATAATAATAATTATTATTATTATTACTACTACTACTACTACTTATACTATTTTAGGTAACACTTTATTTTAAGGTGTCCTTGTTACACGTGTTACATGTACTTCCTATAATAATAACAATTAATTATGCATAATTACATGCAAGTAACCCTAAATTATTATTATTATATAATCTTATCATTTTTGGCCAACCCTCCTTTTTCTTTAAATACTCTTTTTTACAGTGAAATATTAAAAATTGTAATATTTCTTATTTTGTTTAATGTCATTATCATTATTATAGTCATACTGATATATAATCACAATTTTGTCTAAATTGTTCAACTCTACAAAATAAAATTACTCAAATACTCTATTTTTATTTTACAGTAGTAATATATCTTATATTGTTTAATATTTGTATTTCATAATAATAAAAATCACAATAAAATGTTAATACATTATTATTATTATATAGTCATATTGATATATAATCACAATTTTGTCCAAATTGTGCAGCCCTACAAAACAAGAACAGCAAACCTGGAGCTTTTTAAAATTGCATTTTTTAACAGAAAAGGTAGATTTCTTTCCTCAAATGGTGCAGCCCTAATGTTATGTGTGTCTATGGCAGAAAACATGTTCTCCGTGTCGTATTGTGACACATCAGTCAGTCAGTCAGCTTCTGTGTATGTGTGTGTGTGTGTGTGTGTGTGTGTGTGTGTGTGTGTGTGTGTGTGTTTTTGTGGTGTGTGTGTGTGTGTGTGTGTGTGTGTGCTGAATTTGATCGGTGGGCAGAGCCTGATTAAGAACCAGCACACACTTGCAGAGGTCAGCGTGTGTGTGTGGTTTGTAGGTGAGCCGTCACAGTCGATGGAACAGCTTCATTGGGATGCGCACATGAACAGGGGAAGGTTGGTGTGTTTTTCATTCAGGAGGAGAGCGAGAGCTCTTCATTGAGTATGACGGGTGCAGACCTACAGAATCAGTGAGTTTCTACTGCAGGATGAAAGCAAGTTTACTCAACCTCATGCTGTCCCGAACACATATGTTGGGATTAATTTCAGTAAAAACTAAATTTGAAGAATCGTTTCTGTAGAGCTTTCCTGTAGAGCTTTCTTGTAGCTCAAACAGCAGATCATGGAATGCACAAACTGATAAAAATGGTTCAATGCATGTAAGTGGCTTTGGATAAAAGCATCTGCCAAATGCATACAAGTAAATGTACAACAAGTCAAGTCAAGTCACCTTTATTTATATAGCGCTTTTAACAATACAGATTGTGTCAAAGCAACTGAACAGCATTAATTAGGAAAACAGTGTGTCAATAATGCAAAATGACAATAGTAAACACTAATTTTTCAGTTAAAGACAGTTCATCATTGAATTCAGTGATGTCAGCATCCAGCTCAGTTCAGTCGCTAAATGGTCAACAAGTGTTTATGGTGAGCACATCTGTCATTCTGTAGCTGCTTCACCAATGCTGAACGTTCTGCTGAACGTCTTTAGTGTTCCACTACAATATTCAAAGGACCCCTGACTTTTCCAGTCATTTGTGATTTAGTGGATAAGGATAAGCTTGACATAACTAGAAAACATTACAAAAATTCCCATAGCATTTTAATATCTTATAAATTCACATGACGTTTCCAGTTCTAGAAATCACAATTTCTCATAACAGTGTTATTTTAGTATCAATGAGATACTATTATAATTTTTATTAATAGTTTGAAATATTTTTATTTTTATATTTTCTGTTTTAAATAAATATTTAAATTTTAGTACTTTTTAGATTATTTTTTTTTTGTAAAGTTTTATGTGTTTTTATCATTTGTCATTATTATTATTTTTTTTAATGTGTCTATATAGTTTTCATTACAATTTGTTTTTTATGTTTTTAGTTTTAGTTAAAAACCCTAATAATAACCCTACCGCATATATCTGGGTTTTCTAAGACCATATGAATCCTGGTTCTTCAAAGACAAAAAGAGGTGAATTGAGTGTTTTAAATATTCTTAATACATTTTTCCCCCCTATTGTAAGTCGCTTTGGGTGAAAGAATAAATGTAAAATCTAAATCTGTAAACTTCTAAACAGTTTTCTTCTAGATGTTGTCTTAGAGTTACACAAATGTGTTCAGTTTCAGTGACACATCAGCCAATCAGAAAAGATGATGTGTAATATACAGTTATGAGGAGCAGCATTTTGGACCAATGAGATTCAACTGTGGGCGGAGCTACTCAGGATGACGCTGCAGAAATAGAACCCATGTTTGTTGAGAGCAAAACCCAGATTTACATGGAAGAGGAGCTTGTATCACTTGTTGCTTTATCGCTTCAAGTCTGTAGTCATTGTAATCAGCTTTATATAAACTCTACAATAGCAAACACAGTAACTCTGTTGAGTGTGTGTGTGTGTGTGTGTGTGTGTGTGTGTGTGTGTGTGTGTGGGTTTTCTCTCAGGAAGCACCGCAGGCAGTTCATCATGGGGCCGATGCTCACCGTCTCATTAGACTCATCTCTCTGTCTCTCTGTGTCTTTATAGTGTCCTTCAGAGGATATTAGCGTCTGCTGTGTTTTATGGCAGCAGCTGACTGAGTGTAATAAAGTTTGAAAACTCACCTTCTACAGAATCAGCACAATATTGTCGCAACACATTCATTACATCACAAATAGAGCACAACAAATGAGAAGGGAATAGAAATGTGATGTATCCTCGTTAGGGGTGTGCGATATTGACAAAAAATAATATCTCGATATTTTCTGGGATTTTATCAATGACGATAATTAGACGATATTTTGCTGAGTGTGTTATTGTGCTGGTACATATTATCGCAGACGATATATATCGCACACCCCTAATCCTCGTGTGCTTTCTGTGTTGGATTATAGCTGTGCATGTTAAACTGATGCATAGCGTGTGTGTGAGTTGCTATTTGTAATTCAGCAGTGTGTGTGTGTCTTTGTGTGTGTGTGAGTGTGTGTGTGTGTGTGTGTGTATGAGTGTACCTGGTATTTATCACGTTATGGGGACCAAATGTCCCCACAAGGATAGTAATACTAGTAAATTTTGACCTTGTGGGGACATTTTTGAGGTCCCCATGAGGAAACAAGCTTATAAATCATACAGAATGAGTTTTTTTGAGAAAGTAAAAATGCAGAAAGTTTCCTGTAAGGGGTAGGTTTAGGGGTAGGGTTGGTGTAGGGCAATAGCACATACAGTTTGTACAGTATAAAAACCATTACACCTATGGAATGTCCCCATAAAACATGGAAACACAACATGTGTGAGTGTGTGTGTGTGTGAGTGAGTGAGTGAGTGTGTGTGTGTGCGTGTGCGTGTGTGTGAAGGTTAGTGAAGATCTCAGCACTGTTACTCTGTATTCTAGAAACCTTTGATCTTCTGCTCCGTCCTGTCAGAACCATCCTGACGACATACAGAACAGACACACACACACACACACACACACACACACAGACGCACGCACGCACACACACACACACACACACGTGTACCTCTCTCACTGTGTCTCACACACACTCAGTGGCAGGTTTTTCGGATTGTGGTAACTTTAATGCGTTTGATGCTAAAAAAAAAAAATTATAATAGTTTTAAAATGTTTTAATGCATGTTTTAAAATGTAGTTAAATGTAATAAAATAATTAAATGTAATAAATAATTTAATGAATCATAATAAATCATTGAAAATGCAACATTTAACATAACAGATGTTTACACATAATCCACAAGTCAAAATAATATCTGAAATTATAAAAAATATAATATATAATATAAAGCATTTTAAATGAAACATTTGTTTATTTTTATAATATAATATAATGGAAAAAATGTATAATATAATATAATATAATATAAACTTCTGTTTAACATGTTAAAAACTGACAGCCCTCTTCGTAATTCACAATAATAACTGTGTGTGTGTGTGTGTGTGTGTGTGTGTGTGTGCAGTACAAGCAGGTTGAGCAGTACATGTCCTTCCATAAGCTGCCAGCGGACATGAGACAGCGGATCCACGATTACTACGAGCACAGATACCAGGGGAAGATGTTTGATGAAGAGAGCATTCTGGGAGAACTGAATGAGCCACTGAGAGAGGTGAGGACACACAGATGCATGCTGGGTAATGTGTGTTACCATAGTGTATTCATGCAGTAGGTGCATTTGCATTCGTTTTGCTTTTCACTTCACAGGAGATCATAAACTTCAACTGTCGGAAGCTGGTGGCGTCTATGCCGCTGTTCGCCAACGCGGATCCGAATTTTGTGACGTCGATGCTCACCAAACTTCGCTTTGAGGTCTTCCAACCTGGAGATTACATCATACGGGAAGGAACCATCGGAAAGAAGATGTACTTCATCCAGCACGGCGTGGTGAGCGTCCTCACCAAAGGAAACAACGAGACCAAGCTGTCAGACGGGTCCTACTTTGGAGGTACAAATGAATCACAAACGTAGAAATACAAAAGTGGATCATGCACTCACACACTCACACACATAGTGGAGCTCAGCCATTTGTCCAGCTTTAATATTCATAATGATGGATTAGACAAAACAAAAGCGTTTTGCCGCTAAGCTTTTGGGACAGTCACAGCTGATAAGTGCCCTGTTTCTGGGCCGTTGACACAGATGCGTGGCAGGTCATTTGAATTTTTTGGGCTCCTGATGCAGCTCTTCAAACTTTCTATCCTTCAGTTTTCATAATTCAGAAGAGAGAGATCTGAAGATACATGAAATATCAGTTCTGATGACTGCGGCTCGATGAAACGCTTGTTTCCTGTTGTGACACAAGCACACGGGATTAGATTTTATGAATAAATAAAGAATAAAGATGACACATTTTTATATTCCAGCTGCACTGATGGCTTTGACAGTGTTTGTTTTTTAGAAAGACATTGTGCTTCGAGTAAATGAGGTTAAATGAGTGAGAATAGTGCCTTTGTAGAGACACATACATGCCATTCAAAAGTTTAGGGTCATTAAAGAAATTTTACTGCAAGGACGCAGTAAATTGATCAAAAGTGACAGTAAAGACATTTATAATGTTACAAAAGATTTCTATTTCAAATTCTGCTTTTCTGAACTTTCTATTCATCTGTGAATCCTGAAAAATGAAATGTATCACAGTTTCCACAGAAATATTGTGCAGCACAACTGTTTTCAACACTGATAATAATCAGAAATGTCTCTTGAGCAGCAAATCAGCATATCAGAATGATTTCTGAAGATCATGTGACACTGAAGACTGGCGTAATGATGCTGGAAATACAGCTGCGCATCACAGAAATACATTACATTTGAACAGTTAATAAAAATACAATTATTCATTGTGCATGTTAGTTCACAGCGCATGCTATACCATTCTAAATATATATATCTATTTTTTTTTTATATTGGCTGTCTGTGACGGCACTAGTGAACTTTGAGACTGTGTGTTCTTGTATTCAGTCATGATGTAATCTTCCTGTGGTTTCAGAGACATTAGTCACATGATGTTACGTCTCAGGTGATTTGTGGGTAATTTGGTCCAAGCAATGTGAAAAGAGCCTTAGACGAGGTCAAAGGTCAGGACTGCAACTCTCGACACTCTTTCATTTGCTTCATTTCATTGAGTGGTTTCTGTTTAAATAACGAGGCATTTAGCCGCATGTGACCTGCTGACCATTGCTAATTACAGCTAGTGTATGCCTCGCGACCTCTGACCTCGACCGTAGGAACTCCGCTGGAAGTAATGGAAAGATAACACGCAATCCATCTCTACCACAACGCCAGCGTTAATCTGCATTTCACATACACGCTCCTGACCATCTCCAGTCTCCTAGTCCTAGCACCAGTAACAGTCTGTCTCAGTCAGAAACATTAAAAACATGAATGCCCTCATGATTCCTGTGATTGTGTCAGTCATCAATGATTTAAACACGGGGCTGATGATAATTACACGCTACTCATACCAGGTCATGTGATTCGCTCCCCATAATGAGGGTGCATGGTTGAGTTTGACTTATTAAAGAGGGATGAATATGAAAGAAGACACTGACTAGAGCAAGAGAAGCCAGGTTTATTTTATTTTATTTTATTTTGAAGAAAATGTGAGTGTTGTTTGTCAATGCTGAGATATTGCTATACGGTTGCTATGGTGTGTGTGGTTGCTAGGTGGTTTCTAGGGTATTCTGAGTGGTTGCTAGGGTGTTCTGGTTGCTAGATGGTTTCTGTGGTGTTCCGAGTGGTTGCTAGGGTGTTCTGGATGGTGGCTAGATGGTTTCTATAGTGTGCGTGGTTGCTAGGGGGTTTCTAGGGTATTCTGGTTGCTAGATGGTTTCTGTGGTGTTTTGCGTAGTTGCTATGTGTTTTCTAGGGTGTTCTGAGTGGTTGCTATGATGTTCTGGTTGCTAGATGATTTCTGTGGTGTACTGCGTGGTTGCTAGGTGTTTTCTATAGTGTTCTGAGTGGTTGCTAGGGTGTTCTGGATGGTTGCTAGATGGTTTATATAGTGTATGTGGTTGCTAGGTGGTTTCTAGGGTTTTCTGAGTGGTTGCTAGGTGGTTTCTAGGGTGTTCCAAGTGGTTGCTAGGTAATTTCTAGGGTGTTCTGAGTGGTTGCTAGGGTGTTCTGGTTGCTTGATGGTTTCTGTGGTGTTCTGCATGGTTGCTAGGTGTTTTCTAGGGTCTTCTGGGTAGTTGCTAGGGTGTTCTGGATGGTTACTAGATGGTTTATTATAGGGTGTTATGAGTGGTTGCTAGGGTGTTCTGGTTGTTAGATGGTTTCTGTGGTGTTCTGAGTGGTTGCTAGGGTGTTCTGGATGGTGGCTAGATGGTTTCTATGGCGTGTGTGGTTGCTAGGTGGTTTCTAGGGTGTTCTGAGTGGTTGCTAGGGTGTTCTAGATGGTACAGAAAGTGGTTTCTAGGCTCTTCTGGGTGGTTGCTAGGTGCCCTCTATGGTGTTCTGACTGGTTGCTAGGGTGTTCTGGCTGTTCCGAGGAGTTGCTAGGGTGCTCTGGAATGTTGCTGGGTGGTTTCTAGGGTGTTCTGAGTGGTTGCTAGGGTGTTCTGGATAGTTGCTAGGTGGTTTCTAGAGTGGTCTGGATGGTTCCTAAATGGTTTCTAGGATGTTGTGGGTGGTTGCTAGGTGGTCTCTTACTGTCTTAAGTCAAAAGAGTCCTGCATCCTCAAGTCTCTGTGATATTCTGGTCTCTAGATGTGTGTAATTCACTGACTCTGACTATGAGCAGCAGCACTAGTGATGCTCTGCACTATTGAGGAATAAAGATGGCCGACAGTCACTCTGATACCCTTTATTCTGACACACACACACATGCTGCAGGTGGACCGTCACTGTAATATATGTGCCGTCAGCCCCATTGGATAAAAGTTACAATCTGCAGCACAATCTCAAAGCGTGGCAGGAGTGTGTCGTGTGTGTGTGTGTGTGTGTGTGTGTGTGTGTGTAGGTCATTCTTAGTTAAATGTCATGATCGGGAGTGTTTGATTCATTCTGATCTGGAAGGATTTCGAGGAAAAGGAGGAAAATCGAACACAGTGTCTCATCAGTGTTGTCATCTTGTGTCACTCTCTCCAGACTAAATCTGATCAGAGACAGGATCACATGAGTGTGTGTGTGTGTGTGTGTGTGTGTGTGTGTGTGTGT
>NW_015554052.1:662259-662746 GCF_001515605.1 Sinocyclocheilus anshuiensis
ACAGTATAAAAACCATTACGCCTATGGGATGTCCCCACTTTTCACAAAAACAAACCTGTGTGTGTGTGTGTGTGTGTGTGTGTGTGTGTGTCTCAGTGGTGCCAGAACAAGTTATGAACTGGAGGGTGTGACGCCACAACACAGTGATGTCTCTGCTCATGAATATTAATTATGTCGTGTATACCTTGCTGTGAACTGTAACATTACTGAACCGTCCACGTAACCGTCATGTAAGTCATTAACATTCATGAGGCAAACCTTCACTTGGGATTTGTAATTCAGGTCCTGTGCAGATATGCTCAAGTTGAAAGGCCGTCAGGACACAAGGACCTGGCATTGAGAATGAATATCATTCTTTATTCAAACTTTACTTTGATCTAATATTTTTTTCATGCCATTTTTCTGAGCACACATATCCTAATTTAGGTCTTACATCTCCAAGGTGTTTTTATCTGGAGAACAGACGTGTAATGTCAACAATTAATAA
>NW_015554052.1:663255-663546 GCF_001515605.1 Sinocyclocheilus anshuiensis
TATATGAGCCAACAAGTAGATATATTTAGATATCAGCTGACTACATTCAGTTGATGCAGACTAAAAAAGCCAACTGGCACCTCTGGTGTGAGACAGAGAGAAATTCTGTGTATTTTTGTGTGTGTGTGTGTGTGTGTGTGTGTGTGTGTGTGTGTGTGTGTGGTTCTGGCTGCGTTGTTTGCCAATGGCTGGTGTGTGAGGCTGCTGTGCTTTTAATCCTCTCACGGCTCGAGCTCTCTGACTCTCATTACACACTGTCGCACAGATTCACTGATTCATTTTTGTGTGGGT
>NW_015554052.1:663669-671180 GCF_001515605.1 Sinocyclocheilus anshuiensis
TCTCCAAGGTGTTTTTATCTGGAGATCAGACGTGTAATGTCAACAATTAATAATAAGGAATGGATTATTATTATTATTATTAAAAAAATTATTATATTTATTTATTTATTTATTCCAGTGACTTGCTATTGAGAATTTTAATTGTTTACATATTTAAAATATAATATTTAATTGTAAAATGTGCAGGTAAAGACCTGTTAACTATTGAAATGTCTGAATCATATGAGCTCTCTGACTCTCATTACACACTGTCGCACAGATTCACTGATTCATTTTTGTGTGGTTTTTTTTTTGGCTCACTTGGTGTATTTATTCTGGCTTATTTGTTCGTTTTTAAGTCCTAATGTTCCTGTCCTTTAAAACCCGTGGAATTATGCAGAAATGTCAGGACATTAGAAATAGCATTACAGTTCAAAGTCTTAATATCTAAACCCTTTTTTGTTGTTGAATTGCAGCAAAAATAATTATAGCATTATATCTATACTGCCAAGGTACCATGCTGTTGTTGTTGTTTGTTTGTTTCATGGTATTTTTTTAAGTTCCCCGGAATAGCATGTATATATTATGGTATACAAGTTGTGATTTGCTCTATTAATCAACCAATGTTTGGCAATTTTGAGATTATGTTCAATATCTTCCTGGCTGTGAAGTGTTTGTGATGTTTAGATTGTAATTAAATATACTCAAGCAATGTTCCAGAACAGATCTACTTAGTATTTAAAAAACATGGTTGTACCGTACAGTTAAAGGGATAGTTCACCCAAACATTAAAATTCCAAACAGTTGCCGTAGCCATTTTTTATTTCCATGCTAGAGAAGTCAATGGCTACCGGCAACTGTTTGATTATCAACATTCTTCAAAATATCTGCTTTTGTGTTCAACAGAAGAAAGAAACTCATACAGGTTTGGAACGACATGATGGTTAGTAAATCAAGACAGAATTTTCATTTTTGGGTGAACTGTTCCTTTAACATAATCCTGACTCACACGCACACTCTTCTCCATCATGGTAAACAATCCCGGTATTCCATCTGATTATTCCGGCCGGATTTCCTGCTGGACATTGATGTCGTTTTATTTTGATGAGTCAGAGATCAGCTGTTGAACGCATCACGCTAATAGAAACGCTGCCATGAGCTAAACGGAGGTCAGTGTTAGATCACAAAATCATTCTGGAACAAATCCGGCTTCACTTCTGTGTGTCCAGCCGAGATGTCATTCCAAGCCACAATGCCAGGAAAATATTACTCAGGAGACAAATACAAACAAGTCAATAGTCATCATACAATAAGAAAACTGACTCTGAATGCAGCTCATGCATTGATTACTGCTGCGAATATTACGATTTGATTCGGATTCAAGGAGTCACAATCGCTAAGTGATTCTCGATGCTTTGTACGGTGCTTCTGCATGTGCTTTGAATTATTAGTAGTGCTGTCAAAATTAGAGTGTTAACACATGCGATTAATTTTTTCAGTTTAATGCAATTAATGCAGGGGCGGAGCTAGGGTTGGCAACCTTTAACAACTGCTGCTTCTGTCTGTTTTCTTCTTGACAAGAATTGCATTTATTTAGATGCAGAACGTCTTTACGACCACATCAAACGGGAGACTTTCAGACGCGCACTCCAACTTCACCTCAGCGCCAGGCGCGAGTCAAACGAGCGGAAAAGCTACAGGCGATGAGGAGCTTCAGTAGAACAACAGTGAACTGCGCTCAGATGCTGTCAGGCCGTATGTCAGTAAAAAACTATTTTCCTGTCCTGTCAGCCGTTATTCTGTGCTCGTAGTGCGTGCTCTTCAATTGCATGCACAAATACGGCGGCGCGCGCTGTATTATATTATGTATTATATTAAAGCACTATATCATATTAAAGCACAAAAGAAACTACAAGCATTCAATGTTGTAGTTATGTCGTCAGTTAAGTCATGAAGTTACCAAATAAATGCGATTAAAGCTGCCTTAAAACTGTGCATGCATGCAAGTATTTGTTATATATGAGTCACATTTAAATGCAGTGGTTTTCCAAACTGTCCTGGAGCAGCAGCACTGTCTCCCTCATCTCACACACCTGATTCAACTCCTCAGCTCATTATAGAGACTTTAAGAGCTGAAGTGAGTCAGAAAAGGTAAAGAGTTATGAGAAACTATGATGCGTGTCAGATCCACGTCATGTTCAGCAGCGGCAGCAGCTATTAAAGCAGCCAGAATAACCTCATCACCAGCTGCTGTGATGCTGTTCATCAAACAACAAAATAAAAAGAGCTTTAAGGATTCATCTATATTTCATTTAGAATTTAGCGTTTGATGGCTATTACATTTCTGTATATTTCCTATTTGCTGAAGGGCACAGGTAGCTAAATATGACATTTATTATAATGGGTTTATGTGAAGATTGTGTGCAGTTCACTAGAAGTAATTTTTTAAAGTCTAATAAAAAAAATTAATTGAAAGCTCTCAATTATAGCTACTGTAATGTTGAATGGCTATAGTCAGTGGTTAAATATGAGGGGAAAAAAACTATTTCCTAGAGACATCAGTAGTGTTGGTATCAGTGATACTCACCTTCAGACATAAAAAAAGATGCCACTAAACAAATATTTAAAAATATACTGTAAATTTAAAAAATATATGTTGTTTCTACGTTAATTTGAAGATTGAATGTGTAATTATTGCAATATAAAAGTATATTTAAAAACGTTAATGTTAGGTGGGATTAATCGCGATTAATTTCAGAAAAAAATGTGTGATTAATTAGTTAATTGTTTTAATCGATTGACAGCACTAATTATTAGTAATAAATCTACAGTTCTAATATTGACTTTCTGTGGGTCGAACCAGAATCGACCTCGAAAGGAATCGCAAGGCGTCTAGATTGATTTCTTCCCCCGTCACTTATATTGATGTTTGGCACCTAAGGCTACGTTTACACGACAACAGTGTAGTCAAAAACGGAAACGTTTTTCCCTTGCGTTTTTAAAAAGATTCACGTATACATGACAACATTTTCAAAACGATTCGCGTTTACACATATCCGGCGAAAATGGCCAAAAACGCTGTATTATGTATGCCAGGCCAGTAGTTGGCGCTGTCACCTTGTTAGTAAACAGTTACCTGTAGGGAAGTGACGATTATATGTTGAATATAATGCGTCTCCGCTGTTGGTTGTAATATTGGTGAAGTAAATCCACACTTTGCTGAAGAAGCGTTAGCAAACTCTTAAACAGCAACAACAGTACCATGGACTCCGCTATTGTTGTGTATGTTTGTTTGCGCTTGCCTTTAAAATCGACACGTACTGCGCATGTCTACATACCTAACACGCACGCGCATGACATCACCATTTTCAAAGATTCCCGTTTTGGGTGTTTACACGGAAACGTTAACGGTGGTATTTTCAAACCCGTTTTCAAAAATATGCGTTTTCTGTGCTCAAAACGCCGTTGTCGTGTAAACGAACAGTCAAAACGCATAAAAAGTTTCCCGTTTTTTTGGCTGAAAACGTTGTCGTGTAAATGGCCCCTAAGAAGCAGAGGGGATTGTGGGTAGTGGTTGTTTAGCAGTCAGTGAGCAGACAGAGGTTTTGCTCTTGTCCGGAGGGCAGCAGAGGGCGGTGTTGCCAGCTCTGCACCCCGATAAATGGGGCATAATTCTGCTGATCCTCCGTGACATATGAGGTCTGCCAGTCCTCTAAGCTCTGAGTGGCATTTAGTGCTTCAGCTGTGGATTACAGGACAGTTTTAATCCCAAAAAGGAGGAAGGATTGTTGTTTTGTGTTTTCCTTGATAGAAAGTCAGCCTGATCATCTCTGGATCTGTTTGGGGAGAGAATGTGATCGGAAGTGTGTGTTTTCTGGTTTATACACACCATGTTCATGCTAAACAGTGGTGTTGTTGAAGCTCAGGATTTGACGTGGAATCGTGTGTGTGTGTGTGTGTGTGTGTGTGTGTGTGTGTGTGTGTGTGTGTGTGTGTGTGTGTGTGTGTGTGATGAGCTGAGGGTATCGCTTGTGTTGATAGATACATGTGTTTACATACAGTAAATCCATTTAGGATTCAGTAACTTCAAAATCTATGTGAAGTATTACAATATTTACGTTGTCTTCTTGAATAAAAAAAAAATCTGAAGAAAAACTATATTTTCACAACCTTTCCTGTATAAAATGCTTATAAATGCAAATATAATATAATTTATAATAATATATTATTTATTATAGTTTGCAGTATTAACCTTAAGAAAATAAAAAAGTCAGATTGCCAGCCTGATTGTTTATACATTTTATAAATGCTGTTTATTATAATTATAAAAGCTAGTCATAAATAATAAATTATCATAAATGCATTTATAATTAATTATTATAATTTTCATTTAAAACCTAAAGAATAAAATATATTATAACAACTTTGACAGTATGAAATGCTTATAAATGCATTTATAATAATGTATTATTTATTATAATTTGCATTTATAACCTAAAAAATATATATATTCTTACAACTCTGCCAGTATAAAATGCTTATCAATGCCATGTATTATAATTATAAATGCAAATAATAACAAATATTTCATAATAAATGCATGGTAACACTTTAGTTGAGGGACCAATTCTCACTATTACTAGCATGCATATTACTAGCATATTGACTGTACTTATAAAGCACATATTAATGTCTTATAAGCAGCAAATTAGGAGTTTATTGTGGAAAAAGTTGCAGTTAATTGTTAATTAATAGATAGAATTGGTCCCCAAAATAAAATGTAACCAAATGCATTCATAATTTATTATTTATTAAAATTTGCGTTAAAAGCTTTATTCTTACAACTCTGCCAATATGAAATGCTTATAAATGCATTTTATAAATGCAATTTAGTATAATTATAAATGCAAATAATAAGAAATGATTATATTAAATACATTTATAATTTATTATCATTTGCATTTCTAACCTAAAAACAAAAATAGTCTTAATACTGAAATTTGTATTAATGCAATGTATTATAATTAAAAATGCAAATGATAATAATAAATGTTATAATAAATGCAAAATATATTATATTTATTTTATAAATAAACACAGATTAAATTCATTTTACCTTTTTAAAAAAAAAAAAATTTTTTTTTGAGATTCTGATCTCAATACTGATTCTCATTCTCAACACTGATGAGTTTGTATCTTCTCTCATTCAGAGATTTGTCTGCTGACTCGAGGTAGACGCACTGCCAGCGTCCGGGCCGAGACGTACTGCCGTCTGTACTCGCTGTCTGTGGACAACTTCAACGAGGTCCTGGAGGAGTATCCCATGATGAGGAGAGCGTTTGAAACCGTTGCTCTGGACCGCTTGGACCGCATCGGTGAGAAGTTTAGAACTGCATACTACTCCATACTACTGATGCTCTCTCTGTGAAATCAATATTACTTGAATCAGGAACAGCTTTAGTCTCATTATAATGCATTTCTTTTGCTGTACAGCAGTTAAAACTGAAGCTAAACTAAACTCTCACTCCCTCTCGTGTCTAGAGTGTAATTTCTCTGTAAGTGTCTGGGGTTTCCTGCCGTATTCAATCAGTCAGTCTGGGCTCGTGAGAGTCTCGCTGCTGTTTACGGTGTTTATTTTGCTCAGTAGGAGGGAACGCGCTCTTGTCCGTCACTGTAAACATCTACATCCAGCTCCGTCGGCCCACTCGCCACGGTAAAACTACAGACTGAATCATTTGATAGCAGAGCTGTTCCCACAATGTGAGACTGCAAGAGGGCTTATTATAGAGACAGACTGGAGAAACTCAGAAACCAGCTCTGGAGGATGTGTATGTGATGTGAATGAGGTCTGATCGTATGTTCTCTCGTCCTGTGGTGTTCTGCGGTTTTAAGCCACGCTGCTCGCTGTCACTCATAACATACAGACATCGGTGATTAATTACAGATTCTGCATCTGTGTTCAAATGAATTGAGGTTCTAACAGGTCAAGTGTAGCACTGATTAATCTCTCCTCTTCCTATCAGAGAATGGCCTAAACTCTAATCCAATTTGTAATTTAGCAGATTATTGTGAAGAAAATAAGAATTATTGAATTATTTGTACAGAATCAGACAATCTGCTTAAATCAGTATAGTTAGTGTGTGTGTGTGTGTGTGTGTGTGTGTGTGTGTGTGTGTGTGTGTGTGTGTGTGTGTGTGTTTTTTATAAAAATTATAAATTTTATTTATTTCATTTTTTAATGGTTTATTTTTAAATATTTATTTTAGTTATATAATTTTTTTTTACATTTATTACATTTACATTTAGTCAGTTAGCAGACGCTTTTATCCAAAAGCAATCAAAACTAACAATATGTAATATTGTTATGAAATATGCATTTCAGAGCAACAATATGTAAGTGCAAATGACAAGTCTCGGTTAGCCTAATTAGCCTAAATAATTTGCTGCTTATTAATAGTTAGTAAGGTAGTTGTTAAGTTTAGGTTTGCAGTAGGATTAAGGGATCTAAAATATGATCATGCAGAATAAGCCATTTATATGTGCTTTATAAATACTAATAAACAGCCAATGTACTAGTAATATGCATGCTAATACACAACTAGTTAATAGTGAGAATTGGTCCCTAAACTAAAGTGCTAGGCTACCATATATATCCCCCTTTAGGACCTAGATATATTTTTGTGAAATTCACTCAATTCAGAAAAGTTCAGAAATTAGGTTTAGCACAGCTGGAGAGTGAATTACATCAAGTGCACTCTGTAAAGGAACTTTTTTTTTTTTATTTGCCTGAAGATCAAAAGTCTCTTGTGTCGTGCTCGGCTCCGCACCGGCCCAGTGTGATTACAGTAGTAAGTGATAGCCTGACATTACCAAACATAGCAAAGTGCCTCTGCTCATCCAGGCTCTTGGTCTCTTGTTTATATCAGTCCTGCGTAAGGTAGAGGTCGTGTCTGCACTCTGTTTTTGTACTCTTTCTTATCTGGGGCTCAGCAGTGAGGACGGTCAGCCCAGGCTCCTGGACACAGCAGACCTTTTTAACAAGGGCGGTGTGGAGTGTGAGATGAATCAAAGCGCTGATGAAACAGTAGACAGATCGAACAGAGTGCTGCGTTTGATATTTAATATTCAAGGCATGGCCTGAGGGTGAATAATACCATTTTTGGTGGGTATTATTAAAAAAGCCATGATCCGTTTGAAGGAAGAGTGCAGTGCAGCTGAAATACTAACAAATGACTTAGTACTGATATTCATAAACCTTATATATGTAGACCATATATGTGACCCTGTCTGTGAAATCCAGGCTAAAGTCTCAAAATCTAATTATGAGATAACAAGCATCAAAGTTTGATTTCAACCATTAATTTCACTATGATTTCAATCTTTGACATGGCCTTACTCAATATTAAAGATATAAAGGTTATATTTTCACAGAATGTTCTACATCTTTATGAAGGATGTGTTTATGTAGAAAACAGTAAATCACAAAAAATAAAAAAATACTTTAGCTGGGTTTTCACATATATATATATATA
>NW_015554052.1:673035-675584 GCF_001515605.1 Sinocyclocheilus anshuiensis
GCTTTTATCCAAAGCGACTTACAAATGAGGTCAATGGAAGCAATCAAAATCAACAAAAGAGCAATGATATGCAAATGGTTTATTTCATTATAAATAATAATAAAAAATAATAATTATAAAAAATTTAATTTAAAAAAATCATTTTTATAAAAATTATAAATTTTATTTATTTCATTTTTTAATGGTTTATTTTTAAATATTTATTTTAGTTATATAATTTTTTTTTACATTTATTACATTTACATTTAGTCAGTTAGCAGACGCTTTTATCCAAAAGCAATCAAAACTAACAATATGTAATATTGTTATGAAATATGCATTTCAGAGCAACAATATGTAAGTGCAAATGACAAGTCTCGGTTAGCCTAATTAGCCTAAATAATTTGCTGCTTATTAATAGTTAGTAAGGTAGTTGTTAAGTTTAGGTTTGCAGTAGGATTAAGGGATCTAAAATATGATCATGCAGAATAAGCCATTTATATGTGCTTTATAAATACTAATAAACAGCCAATGTACTAGTAATATGCATGCTAATACACAACTAGTTAATAGTGAGAATTGGTCCCTAAAGTGCTAGGCTACCATATATATCCCCCTTTAGGACCTAGATATATTTTTGTGAAATTCACTCAATTCAGAAAAGTTCAGAAATTAGGTTTAGCACAGCTGGAGAGTGAATTACATCAAGTGCACTCTGTAAAGGAACTTTTTTTTTTTTATTTGCCTGAAGATCAAAAGTCTCTTGTGTCGTGCTCGGCTCCGCACCGGCCCAGTGTGATTACAGTAGTAAGTGATAGCCTGACATTACCAAACATAGCAAAGTGCCTCTGCTCATCCAGGCTCTTGGTCTCTTGTTTATATCAGTCCTGCGTAAGGTAGAGGTCGTGTCTGCACTCTGTTTTTGTACTCTTTCTTATCTGGGGCTCAGCAGTGAGGACGGTCAGCCCAGGCTCCTGGACACAGCAGACCTTTTTAACAAGGGCGGTGTGGAGTGTGAGATGAATCAAAGCGCTGATGAAACAGTAGACAGATCGAACAGAGTGCTGCGTTTGATATTTAATATTCAAGGCATGGCCTGAGGGTGAATAATACCATTTTTGGTGGGTATTATTAAAAAAGCCATGATCCGTTTGAAGGAAGAGTGCAGTGCAGCTGAAATACTAACAAATGACTTAGTACTGATATTCATAAACCTTATATATGTAGACCATATATGTGACCCTGTCTGTGAAATCCAGGCTAAAGTCTCAAAATCTAATTATGAGATAACAAGCATCAAAGTTTGATTTCAACCATTAATTTCACTATGATTTCAATCTTTGACATGGCCTTACTCAATATTAAAGATATAAAGGTTATATTTTCACAGAATGTTCTACATCTTTATGAAGGATGTGTTTATGTAGAAAACAGTAAATCACAAAAAATAAAAAAATACTTTAGCTGGGTTTTCACATATATATATATATATAGCATACCTGAAGTGTTAGAAAAAACCTATAAATCTGAATAATAATAATTAAGATGAATTATACTGTATATTGTGCTCTTAATATATTGTAAATATAAATGAATATAATAATATAGTTATTTATAGTGCTCTTAATTAAAATTAAGACATTTTCATTTAAAAATTCATTCTAAATTTTAATAAAAATACATTTACAAAAATTAAATATCTCATCAATATGTCATCTACTTTTAACGATCTATTGTTATGAGAAATTCTGGAACAAAGTTGGGACACTATGATACTTTGATATATCCCATGGTACTGAACTGATTATCATATTCATATACCATAGAATTATAGAACAGAATATAGTTACAACAAAACAATGGTATTAGCATGCTTTCATGTCTAAAACATGGTAATACCGCAGTACTTTGATATGTACTGTACCATGGTACTGAACGATTACCATATTCACATACCATAGAATTATAGAACAGAATATAGAGTTACAACAAAACCACGGTATTACCATGCTATAATGTACAAAAAAACAGGGTAATACCCTGGTACTTTGATATATACCATGGTACTAAATGATTACCATATTCATATACCATAGAATTATAGAACATAATATAGTGTTATAGCAAAACCATGGTATTACCATGCTATCATGTCCAAAACAACCATGGTACCTAATGATCACCATATTCATATACCATAGAATTCTAGAACAGAATATAGAGTTATAACAAAAACTATGGTATTACCATGCTATAGTGTACAAAAAAAGGTAATACCATGGTACTTTGATATATACCATGGTACTGAATGATTACCATATTCATATACCATAGAATAATAAACAGCAAACCATGGTATTACCATGCCATCTTGTCTAAACAATGGTAATACCGCAGGACTTTGATATATACCATGGTAATGAACGATATTCATATTCATATACCATAGAATTATAGAACAGAATATAGTTACAACAAAACTATGGTAATACCATGCTATCATGTCCAAAAATGGTACCATGACACATTTGGCGCTTTTCCACTGCATGGTACGGTACGGCTCCGCGCGG
>NW_015554052.1:676133-694363 GCF_001515605.1 Sinocyclocheilus anshuiensis
GCTTTTATCCAAAGCGACTTACAAATGAGGTCAATGGAAGCAATCAAAATCAACAAAAGAGCAATGATATGCAAATGGTTTATTTCATTATAAATAATAATAAAAAATAATAATTATAAAAAATTTAATTTAAAAAAATCATTTTTATAAAAATTATAAATTTTATTTATTTCATTTTTTAATGGTTTATTTTTAAATATTTATTTTAGTTATATAATTTTTTTTTACATTTATTACATTTACATTTAGTCAGTTAGCAGACGCTTTTATCCAAAAGCAATCAAAACTAACAATATGTAATATTGTTATGAAATATGCATTTCAGAGCAACAATATGTAAGTGCAAATGACAAGTCTCGGTTAGCCTAATTAGCCTAAATAATTTGCTGCTTATTAATAGTTAGTAAGGTAGTTGTTAAGTTTAGGTTTGCAGTAGGATTAAGGGATCTAAAATATGATCATGCAGAATAAGCCATTTATATGTGCTTTATAAATACTAATAAACAGCCAATGTACTAGTAATATGCATGCTAATACACAACTAGTTAATAGTGAGAATTGGTCCCTAAAGTGCTAGGCTACCATATATATCCCCCTTTAGGACCTAGATATATTTTTGTGAAATTCACTCAATTCAGAAAAGTTCAGAAATTAGGTTTAGCACAGCTGGAGAGTGAATTACATCAAGTGCACTCTGTAAAGGAACTTTTTTTTTTTTATTTGCCTGAAGATCAAAAGTCTCTTGTGTCGTGCTCGGCTCCGCACCGGCCCAGTGTGATTACAGTAGTAAGTGATAGCCTGACATTACCAAACATAGCAAAGTGCCTCTGCTCATCCAGGCTCTTGGTCTCTTGTTTATATCAGTCCTGCGTAAGGTAGAGGTCGTGTCTGCACTCTGTTTTTGTACTCTTTCTTATCTGGGGCTCAGCAGTGAGGACGGTCAGCCCAGGCTCCTGGACACAGCAGACCTTTTTAACAAGGGCGGTGTGGAGTGTGAGATGAATCAAAGCGCTGATGAAACAGTAGACAGATCGAACAGAGTGCTGCGTTTGATATTTAATATTCAAGGCATGGCCTGAGGGTGAATAATACCATTTTTGGTGGGTATTATTAAAAAAGCCATGATCCGTTTGAAGGAAGAGTGCAGTGCAGCTGAAATACTAACAAATGACTTAGTACTGATATTCATAAACCTTATATATGTAGACCATATATGTGACCCTGTCTGTGAAATCCAGGCTAAAGTCTCAAAATCTAATTATGAGATAACAAGCATCAAAGTTTGATTTCAACCATTAATTTCACTATGATTTCAATCTTTGACATGGCCTTACTCAATATTAAAGATATAAAGGTTATATTTTCACAGAATGTTCTACATCTTTATGAAGGATGTGTTTATGTAGAAAACAGTAAATCACAAAAAATAAAAAAATACTTTAGCTGGGTTTTCACATATATATATATATATAGCATACCTGAAGTGTTAGAAAAAACCTATAAATCTGAATAATAATAATTAAGATGAATTATACTGTATATTGTGCTCTTAATATATTGTAAATATAAATGAATATAATAATATAGTTATTTATAGTGCTCTTAATTAAAATTAAGACATTTTCATTTAAAAATTCATTCTAAATTTTAATAAAAATACATTTACAAAAATTAAATATCTCATCAATATGTCATCTACTTTTAACGATCTATTGTTATGAGAAATTCTGGAACAAAGTTGGGACACTATGATACTTTGATATATCCCATGGTACTGAACTGATTATCATATTCATATACCATAGAATTATAGAACAGAATATAGTTACAACAAAACAATGGTATTAGCATGCTTTCATGTCTAAAACATGGTAATACCGCAGTACTTTGATATGTACTGTACCATGGTACTGAACGATTACCATATTCACATACCATAGAATTATAGAACAGAATATAGAGTTACAACAAAACCACGGTATTACCATGCTATAATGTACAAAAAAACAGGGTAATACCCTGGTACTTTGATATATACCATGGTACTAAATGATTACCATATTCATATACCATAGAATTATAGAACATAATATAGTGTTATAGCAAAACCATGGTATTACCATGCTATCATGTCCAAAACAACCATGGTACCTAATGATCACCATATTCATATACCATAGAATAATAAACAGCAAACCATGGTATTACCATGCCATCTTGTCTAAACAATGGTAATACCGCAGGACTTTGATATATACAATGGTAATGAACGATATTCATATTCATATACCATAGAATAATAAACAGCAAACCATGGTATTACCATGCCATCTTGTCTAAACAATGGTAATACCGCAGGACTTTGATATATACAATGGTAATGAACGATATTCATATTCATATACCATAGAATTATAGAACAGAATATAGAATTACAACAAAACCATGGTATTACCATGCTATCATGTCACAGTACTTTTTTGTAGTGTTGTTTCTTAAATTTATAACAGAAATGTTTTCTGCTGACTACAAATCAGATTTATTTTGTCTTTCATCTCTTAGGGAAGAAGAACTCTATTCTCCAACACAAGGTCCAGCATGATTTGAATTCAGGGGTTTTGAACTACCAGGAAAGTGAGATCATCCAGCAGATTGTGCAGCACGATCGGGACATGGCTCTCTGCGCCAGTCTGATGCAGAGTCCATCGCCGCCTGCTCCTCCGTCCCCTACTCCCGTCATCTGGGCTCCCCTGATCCAAGCGCCTCTACAAGCTGCTGCCGCCACCACATCGGTCGCTATTGCACTAACCCACCACCCCCATCTACCCGCCACTCTCTTCCGACCTCCGGTTTCCGTTCTCGGATCGAGAAACGAGCCACCCAGCCAGCGTAAGAGGTTTCAGACAGACGCACCAAAATTGGGAGGTTTCGGATCGGCTGGTGACTCTCCATCCGGTTCCCCATCAAAGATTCGTCCGGGAGTCGATACGCCTCTTCTTGCATCCCTCCGGATGCAGCACTCATCAGGCGCCACCGGTTCCAGCCAGCAAGCCGGAATTTCGTTGTTCACATTCGGAAGCTACTCTTCTTCATCGGCGCCACCGACTTCTAGCACCGCACAGCTTCATTCGCAGCCAAGACAAAAGCAAGCCATCGCCCCCAGCACTCCTCCGCAATCAGGACATCTCCAAAAAGGAGCGTCGGCAGCTGGTGGATTTCCAGCTGGGATCCTGGCTACAACCTCATCCAATACTAGCCCTCTTTCCACGGGCTTGTTCAGTCACGCCCCCAGTCAGTTGTTGCACGGCCAACCCCCACCAAAACCCTCTCAAACGGGTTCCCTGCAGCAGTTTGCTACCGGAGGGGGCAAGACTTCCACTGGGTTGAACCTCTTCCACACTCCCCCACCTGGATCGCCTTCGTCCAGCCGTTCCCAAGCCCCCGAGAGTTCCACGTCATCTCAGATCCCGCCCGCTTTATCCGCTTACCTTCCTTTAGAAAGGTCAGCGTTGGCCTTGCTCGCTCAGTACGGCTCAGCGAACACCTCGCCGTGCTACAGCCCCCTGGCCCCAAGTCCGACCATCCAGAGCCCTGTCACGAGGAGAACTTTCCACTACAGTGACCCTTCCAGCGCCGCCGGCTCTCACACCTCCCTGCTTCTCCCGCAGTCCTCATGTCCCGGCCAACTCCCGGGTCACCACTCTTCCGGCACAGACTCTCTGTTGGGCCGCTTTTATGAGGATTTGAACATGCTGTCCAGCTCCCACCCTGCAGAGGCAGCGGGTCAGTCTTCCCCTTGGGAGCCCGGTTACTGCCTCTCCCCGTATTCGTCCCCGACGCTAATCCCCAAACCCTGTAGCTCCGTATCAGGGCACATGGTCGCCCCCATACAGACTTCTCCGGGCTCTCGAGGCCAGGCTCATTCTATAGGGACGTCACCTGCACTTTCTCTCTCCGACAGCCACCCGTCCGAACTAGAACCGCTCCGTTCGAAACTCCCTTCCAATTTGTGAAGCTAAATCACACCCTCCTAACTAACTCAGTAATAGCGATCTTCCTCTGTGTGGCGTTTGACCTTTTCTTTCGTTATCTCTGTATCGGCACTGTGTTTTAATCATTTCAGATATCTAAATATTACTGTGATTTTAAGAAGATAAGAACTACCGAGTTAACTTAAGAGCTCTAGATTTCTTTCCTTTTGCTTTGTTATTCTCCTTTTTCACTCATGAATATATATATATATATATATATATATATATGGAATTATATATTTAAATATATGTTAATCAGTATATAGGAGGGTGTGAAATGCTACATATATTGAGACCTAAAGGACAATTGTTTATTTTATACCTATGCCAAGTATATTCATCCACAAGAGTTTGGTCATTAATATTGACATGGACAGAAAGACTCTTCTGCAGGAACCTATGCACTCACGCCTGCATATGAAAATATCCTTTTTAGTCGCCCTAAAGAGGATCACATATTGCTGATCTTGAATCTAAAGGGTTGTGTTTAAGGGGTTGTACCTGTTTATTCATCCTACAAATGTTTTGGGACCTTCCAAGGTGGAGAGGAGGGCATAAGAAAACCAAAAACATGTTCAATCTACGTTCTCTTCAGCATATCTTTGTTTTCGTTTAGCCACACTGTAGTTATATCAGCGGGCATTGAGCATTGGGCGTCAGGGGAGAGGGTTCGAGAAACATCCCAACTAAATCACAATTCACTTGTGTCTTCCAGGATCATACTACAGTGTAGCCCTGCAGACTGTGTGTGTGTGTGTGTGTGTGTGTGTGTTACTCGAGCTTGATGCAAGTGGCAATCAAGTTAGACTTACCAAGAATAGTGGAGAACTTCCATGCAACATTTCTTGTTTGTACATAAATTAAGCCAACATTATAACATTAGTCAAAAAGCTGCTCAAAGGTGATTTTGTTTGTTTTTCTATATCTTTAGCTGCTAATCGATTAGGTGGAATCGAGTGAAGGATGCTGAATATACCATGTAAGTCCAAACTATGACGATCAAATCCGTGCAGGGATGGCAGACGGCCGTCACACACACCTGAGTCCCTCACAGGTCACGACTCTCAGCCACAGCGTTCTGATTTAATAGGACGGACAGGCACATTTCGGGCGACCTTTGACCCTTGTCAGCTTGATAACAGGACAACATGATGACCAGCGTCAGACAGACAGTCCGGGATTGTAATGATGCACAAAACATGATTCAGTTTAAGCAAAAATAATATAAATAGTAAATAATAAAATAGTATATATATATACTACTGCTCAAAAGTTTGGGATCAGTAAGATTGTTAATGTTAAAGGAACACTCCATTATTTTTGAAAATATGCTCATTTTCAAACTCCCCTAGAGTTAAACAGTTGAGTTTTACCATTTACGAATCCATTCAGTCGATCTCCGGGTCTGGCGGTAGTCTACAACTAGATTTTAACATTTTCTGGCAGAAAGGAGTGTTTTTGCCCATGTAAAACCCACTACTAACATAGTCGACTGTTGTGGTTGATTGCTAGTGGTAGCATGTTGCTATGTTGTTGCTAGGGTGTTCTGGGTGGTTGCTAGGCGGTTGTTAGGGTGTTCTGGGTGGTTGCTAGGCGGTTGCTACTAGGGTGTTCTGGGTGGTTGCTAGGCGGTTGCTACTAGAGTGTTCTGGGTGGTTGCATAGTATAGGAATCATTCATATCTGGAGCACAAACGGCGTGGGCTCTTTCTGACAGAGAAATGGTTTTCCTCTGTAACATAAATGACATGCAAGTCACTGTGTTATTTCTGAAAGCCTATTTGAGATTTTTTTTTCCTCAGTGTGTGTCAGTGTGAAATCAGGGACAGCATTTATACACACCTGAGAGCGTCTGACCTGAGGAAAGTTCAGAAGTTTTGTGAAAACTCCTCAACTTTTGAGATGCGAGCGAGACGGGGGAGAAAGGGAGATGGGAAGCACAAATGCAAGGAGACACTGATGTATTGAGGAGGTGATGTGTGCTGACTGGCAGCCAGGGGCCCGGCAGGTAGGCAGGACCCCCGCGGGCCGCTCACCTTGATGAGAGGTTTGTTTGGGGAGCCTCCACCACGTCTTGTGATTGTTTCTCAGGGCTCTCAGAAATTTCCAGAGGGGGTAAAGTATTGATTGTGGAGTATTTTTATTTTTTTTAAGACAGTTACATAAATAAATAAAAAACACAAAGAAAACCAGAGGGAGTTGAACCTGTGTAGGCTGATGGGAAGAAGAAAGAGAAGGAATCAGGGCAAAAAGAGTGACTGATTAGAGAAGCATGGCACGAAATCCAGGACAGAGCCGTCAAACAAGATGCTGTCACTTCACTGAATCAGACCGTCCAGTTCAGATCCAGATTCTGAATCACCGACCTCACATTCAGATCAGAATCCCAGACTCATTTCAGCTATTTTGTTTTAAATGCAACTAAAATCTTTCTAGAAGATGCAAAGGCGTGCATTGAAATGACTCCTGTCTATGTACTTAACTGCTTGAAGCAACTGTTCACTTGGGTGTGATTCAGGAAACACGAACAGAACATTTCTGTGTAAATCAAACACTTCCATTCAAAACTTTTTTTTATAATGTTATTGAAATAAGTCTCTTCTGCTCACCACGGCTGCATTTATTTGATCAAAAATACAGTAAAAATTGTGAAATTTTATTACAATTTAAAATAGCTGTTTTCTATGTGAATATATTTTAGAATTAAATTTATTCCTGTGATCAAAGCTGTATTTTCAGCATCATTACTCCAGTCTTCAGTGTCACATGATCTTCAGAAATCATTCTAATATGCTGATTTGCTGCTCAAGAAACATTTCTGATTATTACCAGTGATGAAAACAGTTGTGCTGCCCAATATTTTTGTGGAACCTGTGATACATTTTATTTTTCAGGATTCACAGATCAATAGAAAGTTCAAAAGAACAGCATTTATTTGAAATAGAAATATTTTGTAACATTATAAATGTCTTTACTGTCACTTTTGTTCAATTTAATGCGTTCTTGCTAAACTTTTCATTCAAACAAATCATTCTTACATAATTAGCACATTTAATTTAATTAGATGATTCATGTACAAATAGATTTATGTATCATTTATGTTCTGCTCCTATGAATAAGGCCTATAGAGTTATATCTGGGGTTAGAATTGCATAACCTCTCAGCCTATTCTAACAGTTTTCCCATTAATCTTTTTGTCCTAAAGGAAGATGGGAAACTCTTTTACTGAGTGCCACACATGTATGATTCCCTGCCGTTGCCGTTCAGAGACGTATTTACAGTCGCAGCAGGAAGTAGAATCTGGGCACGATCCACCTGGCATCATGCAACGCCTCGCTTGTTGGCCAGCTTTCATAACACAATTCTAATTCCAGTTGGGAGCGTTCCCAATTCCGACGGCTAATCTTACGCCGGCTCTGTTTGCTTTGTGCTGTGAACGAGCACCCGCAGACGGTAATGAAATCAATGGTGGTGATTGAGGATTAGATTTCACACTTCCCGAGCTCAGTAAGACGCGTGGAGTGAAGGGACGCGGTGCTTTGACTGACACACCATCTCTAATTCATGCCTACAAATGTGTTCTGAGAGCCACGGCGATGGGACGTGTGTCAAACGGGCAGGATTCAAACTGACACGGGTCACAGGTGTCCTTAAACCAGACAGAACCAGAGAGCGGTACGTCACCCAATGTAATGCTCACTGTTAGCTGATAGAATCATGCGTATCAGGTTTAGCTGTGCTGCTGCTGAGATCCCGTGCTCTGACCTTTGACATTATAAGGCACAAAAACAGACAGAAGAGCAGAAGCTGGTGCACACTGACAGTGATTAAAGGAATAGTTCACCCAAAAATGAAAATTTGCTGAAAATGTACTCACCCTCAGGCCATCCGAGATTAGGATGAGTTTGTTTCTTCATCAGATTTGGAGAAATGTAGCATTGCATCAGTGTCTCTGCAGTGAATGGGTGCCGTCAGAATGAGAGTCCAAACAGCTGATAAAAACATCACAATAATCCACAAGTAATCCACACCACTCCAGTCCATCAGTTAACATCTGGAGAAGACAGAAGCTGAAACAACATTAAGACGTTTTTAACTAAAATACATTGAGTCCATAATCCATAATAACTCTTCCTCCAGTGAAAAAGTGTTCTGGTGTGAATCAGGAGAGAAATCTGCACAGATCAAGCAGCGTTTAAACAGCTCTAAACAAATATGTGGCTGGATTTTGATGTGAGAGACAACAGGAGATGCACTTTTTCACTGGAGGAAGCGTTATTATGGATTATGGACTCATATTTGAGTTAAAAACATCTTAATGCTGGATTTGTCTCAGCTTTTGTCTTCTCCAGATGTTAACTGATGGACTGGAGTGCTGTGGATTACTTGTGGATTATTGTGAGGTTTTTAATCAGCCGTTTGGACTCTCATTCTGACGGCACCCATTCACTGCAGAGCATCCAAATGACACATTTCTCCAAATCTCTAAAACTCATCTACATCTTGGATGGCCTGAGGGTGAGCATGTTTTAAGCATTTTTGAGTGAACAATCCCTTTAAATGGCAGTGCTGTTGGTTTCTGGATGGATCACTGCAGATCACTTCAAATGTAGCAGATTTTCAGCGTGAAAAACACTAGTTCTTAGTGTCTGGATAATTGTTACAATGTAGCAGTGCGAGTGGAATGTGGAAGTTCAACTGTTACATTTCAAATTTAAATGTTTCATTTTCAGTCCAACATGCCTGACTGAAAGAACTGTGTTGTGTTCTGTTAGAGGAATATTTGAAATGCTTCTTTTTATTTTGTTTGTTGGTTTGGTTTTTAAGAGGGCTCAGTTTGTATTTTCCAAAGCACTGTTTGAACCCACTTCACTGTGTGTTTTCGGTTTTTATAAAGCATAATGATATGATTTATTCCTCTGTATTTCTTTTGGTGTTCCTGACATGGTTTGTGATGTTTTCATGTTCAAGTCTCTGATCTCTGGTTATTTCATGGGGAGGCGTCATGTTAATACACCAGAAATTAAACCTGAGGTTTCACCAAGTCACTGAAATACACTTTAGCACTTTCTTCAGGACAATAATGAAGACACCGTGCTTGAACTGAGAGACGGATCAATCAGAGAATGTCAATTATTTTCCTTCCTATGAAATCTATATTCTTGGGGAAACAGCAATAAGCGTGATGTGACTGTGGTGATGTGATCCACAAACCGTCTGTCCATGTGAGGTTCAGGACAGATGCTGTGGACGAGTCGCCTGCAGCACCAATCAAAACCTGGATGGACGATAAGCACACCAACTGGATATTATTAAGAAAAGAACAAATAAAAATATTAAGAATTAGGCTGCATCTGTGTCCTGATTCCAGACTGTAGTGATGCAATAATTCACGTTAAGCAGATATGTATGCTTTCTCTTTTAGGAAAATAGACCAAATTATTGATGCATCATCTTCACATGTCAGCCAATCATAACACAGGTCACAGAAGTCTTAAAGGTACAGAAAAACGGTATGACGTAACTGCAAAAAAACATTTTTTTTCCTCAGTATTTTTGTCTACAAATATCTAAATATTCTTAAATCAAAATACATTTACTTGGGATGCAAAATGACTGTTTAACTTGACAGTAACTGCTTCATATTTCAATTCAGAAATTCATCTAAAAATGAAGGATTTTCTGTCTAATCAAACTCGTTCTGTTTGAGTGTTAAACGAGTCCTCACTGTCTGCTGGTTTGTGCTCTGCAGGAGTCCCGCTCTGCCCTCCACCATCTGTCTAATTACACCTCCACAAACCAGCGTCAGATTGTCTTTTATAATTACGCAGGATTCTCCTCGTGTGACACTGGGCGAGCTGTGAGTGTGTGTGTGTGTGAGTGAGTGTGTGATGTGACATGTGATGTGACACGTGGCCAAGTATGGTGACCCATACTCGGAATTAGTGCTCTGCATTTACCCCATCCTAAGTGCACACACACAGCAGTGAACACACACACACCGTGAACACACACCCGGAGCAGTGGGCAGCCATTTTTGCTGCAGCGCCCGGGGAGCAGTTGGGGGTTCGGTGCCTTGCTCAAGGGCACCTCAGTCGTGGTATTGAAGGTGGGAGAGAGCGCTGTACATTCACTCCCCCCACCTACAATCCCTGCCGGTATGTGACGCTAGTTAACTCTCTTCTGTAAGGTCACAGAGGTCAGATCGATACGCTGAGAGCTGTGGTCTGTTTAGTTTCTGCTGCTCTTAAAGATCAGACCGTAATGCAGCTGATTTGAGACCAGCTCTTAAAATACTGTATATTGGTTTGTCTATATTTGTGAGAGCCATGTCAAATATAAATTAATGAATATAGTTAAATGCAGAAAACTGATCCTCTCTATGAAAGGCTCATAAATCGACCAAAACATGTTTTGCTGTAGAGGTTTGTATGAGGGTTCGCTTTAGCTTTAGTAAATATCATTGTCTTTATCTGTGTCTATGAGAGATCCTCACTAATAGTGAGAAACATGTTTGTGTTTCAGGACAAACCTTTTGTGTTATTTTATTTATTTTTTGTTTAAATTTTTTATTTATTCATTCATTTAGTCGTTTATTTATTTGTCAGTTTTTAAAGTGTATTTCTTATTTATTTTTATTTTCATTTATTCATTCATTTAAATTTTTTTGTTTTTATTTACTGATTTGTTTACATTTTTTTTTTTAGATTTTCTTATTTACTGGTTTAATATTTATGTTTTATATATTTATAATTTCATTTTTGTTTTTATTCCGATTTGAAATTTTAATTTGGGACAATATTTTGAGTATATTTTTACTTCCTTGTTCAGACAATATCTTGAATTAATTTTTAATATTTGTGTTTTAATTTACTGGTTTATGTAATATTTTTCATTTGAATGTTTTTAATAATTTATTTTAATATTTTTATTTTTATTATTTTTTTATTTTATCTTATTTTTTTATTCATTTATTTATATTTTTAGTTTTTATTTTCTTGAATTGGGTTTTTTCTTTTTGACAAATAGATTTTTTAGTATTGTTTGAGGCATGTGCTTGAAACAAGCTATTTCTTGCCTTGATTACATCAGGAAAGAGGAATATGATGATAAGTTAGGAAAATAATATTTTCTTTCTCTCTGGAAAATGAGCACTGATAAATCGTTGCTAATAAGAGCAGGGACATTTAAAGGGATAGTTCACCCAAAAATGAAAATGTGATGTTTATCTGCTTACCCCCAGGGCATCCAAGATGTAGGTGACTTTGTTTCTTCAGTAGAACACAAATGATGATTTTTAACTCCAACCGTTGCAGTCTATCAGTCGTATATAGCATGGCAATGGTAACAAAATCTATGAGTGTAAAAAAAACATGCACAGACAAATCCAAATAAATCAGATAGTATTTGATTTCGTGTTGTTGTTACGGCTGAATTTAGGAGTCAGAAAACTCATTTTCTGGGGTCAGTAAGCCCAGATCTCCTCAGTCACTCGTCCTAAACTAGCCGTGTTAATGACTGATGATCGGAAGCGCTGGGATAATCTGAGGTCAAACACTAAAGTAATGAATCCTTTTTGCTCCGCCGCTGACGGACCGCTGCTCCTCTTCACCTTTCTCTTCCCATCGGCTTCTTTCCCAGAGTCCTTTTTATTTCTCTGTCTCACAGCGGAGAGATTCTTGGTCACAGTGTGAGAGAGAAGTAAAGCTGGACTTTATGTGAGTTAAAGTGTTTTTATAGTGGCATTTGAAGGTCTGCAGGGATTAGGATGGATTTTGGTCGTGTAGAGTAGCATAAGTGAGCCAGTACAAATCACAAACTAATATAATATAAACCCAAGACGAGGAAAATCGTGTCAGACGTCCTCAGTATCAGTGTGATCAGATCTCCTGAAGCATCACGACTCGTCTTGGCTTTGCGGTTTTGAGTTTTTTGTTAAGTGCTGAAATAAAGACTTTGTTTGTTTTTAGGTTTTAATTTTGAAATTTAGATTTATTTAGTTTTTATTTATTGATTTATTACATTTTTTTATTTAGTGGTTTATTTCATATTTATTTAATTTTAATTTTTTTAAATTATTTTTTACTTGTTATTTGTTTTATTTTTTATTTATTTAATTTATTATTTTTTTTATAAATACATTTGTTTATAAATATTTTATATTTATTCTCTATTTTAAACTTTTTAGTTTTTATTCATTTATTCTTTTTATTTATTGGTTTATTTCATTTTTAAAGTCTTTTTCAATTTAGTGGTTTATTTTGTATTTTTTATATTTATTTATGACTTTTTTGTTTTATTTTTTTGTTTGTTTTTTATTTTATTTTTATTTTTTTTATTATATTATTTTTAGTTTTTATTCAGATTTTTTTTTGGGGGGGGGGGTATTTAAGGATAATTTGTTGACTATTTGTTTTTGTTTGTTTAGATTTATTTTTGTTTTTATTTATTGATTTATTTTTTTCGCATTTTTTTAATTTCCGGGTTTATGCAATATTAATACATTTTTTTATCTTTTAACTTTAGTTTTATTTTTTATTTAATGATTGTTTTATTTTAGTTTTTACTTAATTTTTGTAAGGATACATTTATGATTTCTTTGTTCAGAGAATATATCTTGAATTAAGCTTGTCATACTCCATTGGCAAATAGTTTATTTTAGGCATATGCTTTAAACAAGCTATTTTCCCCGTCTTCTTGAAGTATCGTGACTTGTCTTGGCGTTTGCGTGCTCCGTTGTGGCTTTACGTTTTAGTTTTTTTTGGCAAGCGCTGAAATTGTGCACTTTGATATTTCAAACCCTCCATAAACTCTCTGTTAGATCTTTTATTTGCTTATTTATTAATTTTATTGCTCAGCATAAAATCCTGTCCAAAAAGCCTCCTGACATCTGGCTCCCGCAGCTGTCCGCCTGCCAGAAACAGCAAAAGCTCCAGCTTTCTGCAAACGCACGATCGGGGGGGAATTACGCCGACCATCAGCGTTATGACTGCGGCTCAAAGACTTCAGCTGAAAGCAGGTTGAGGGGCTCTTAACCCACTTCTCTGGATTATAGAGGGACAGCGGTTAAAGTCAGAACAGGAGAAGAGGATTTAGGGTCGTGTGTCTCACATTCATCTCCTCCACGGACCCGTGACCCTCCGAAATGCTCACAGAACCAGATAAAGCCTCACGTTTGAGTCTTTGCTGTAATGTCAGCTTTACTGTACGTGATGGGTGAGTTTGGTTCAAGTCTGGTCTGCAGCATTTCCTTATGTCAGATTTCTCCTCATTCTCAATATGCTCTACTGTTCAAAAGTTGTTGTTTGTTTGTTTTTTTTGAAAGAAATTAATACTTTTATTCATCAAGGCTGCATTAAATTGATCAAAAGTGCCAGTAAAGACATTTATAATCTTACAAAAGATTTCTATTTCAAATAAACGCTGTTCTTTTGAACTTTCTATTCATCTGTGAATCCTGAAAAATAAAATGTATCACAGTTTCCACAAAAATATTGTGCAGCACGACTGTGTTCAACATTGATAATAATCAGAAATGTTTCTTGAGCAGCAAATCAGCATATTAGAATGATTTCTGAAGATCATGTGACACTGAAGACTGGAGTAATGATGCTGAAAATTCAGCTTTGATCACAGAAATAAATTACAGTTTAACAGATATTCACATAGAAAACAGCTGTTTTAAATTATAATAATATTTCACAATTTCTACTGTATTTTTGATCCAATAAATGCAGCCATGGTGAACAGAAGAGACTTAAAAATATATTTCTTAAATATTTAAAACATCTGTGTATATTAAAGAGAAGTCTTTTTCAAGCATTTCTTTTCCAAATGTTTTAACAATCTATAGTTTTATATACATATATAATACATATATATATATATATATATATATATATACAGTATATATATATATATATAATGTTGATTTAAAAACAGATCAAATTGAATGACCGATTATCTAGTATGTCTAGTAGTGAAATGTAAACTAGCATTAATAGTTGGTCACTGTGCAGTTTATATATACAGCCAATTCATCACAAAAGCACTTGAGAAATGATTTATGAAGGCGTCTGGTCCATTAAACCCTACTGACGTTCTTTCAATGTGAATCTAACCTTGTTTCACCTGATGACTGTCAGAGCGTCTGATCCAAACATCTCCAGCAGTCAGAGGATGAAAGACCCTCAGTAACCCGCCGAGAAAATCAGGAGAGACAAGAGAGAGAGAGATAAGGGACGATTTCTCTTTGTATCAGTCTAATGAGACACACACACACATCCATCAGAACCATCAGACACAGACAGATTCTGATACTATATGATCCTGTTATTCATGCAAAGAGGTCAGCCAATCACAACAGAGCTCATTTACATTTGCAAATCTTAGGAAGAGTTGAGAAAAAATGGAAAACTGAGGGTTGGAAAAGTTAAAAGAGCCGTGAGTGTGTGAAAGGGCTTCCCTGATGGGAATAATGGAGGCTGAGACTCGTGATCGCACACCCACACCGGCCGTCTGAGGATGATGATGATGATGGTGTCAGACGCGTGTCATTCAGACCCTTTGAAGACACTGAAACAACAAAGAGTCTGAATTACATCCTTCATTACAGGAACAAAACAACAGCGGCCAGAGCTCATCTGTGTGTGTGTGTGTGTGTGTGTGTGTGTGTGTGTGTCACACAAGACAGAACGTACTGTGAAAAAGAGAGAGGGCCAGGTTTTTCTCATCAACAAAAAGTACCATGGAGTTACCATGACTCTACATTCCCATTCAAAATTTTGGGGTCATTAGGATTTTTGAAATAAGTCTCTTCTGCTCACCACAGCTGCATTTATTTGATCAAAAATACTGTAAAAACAGTGAAATATTGAAATATTACAATTTAAATGGATTGGATTGGATGGATGGATATTTTTGTTCTTTTTCAGCATCATTACTCCAGTCTTCATGATCTTCAGAAATCATTCTAATGCTGAATTCCTATTCTGATTTCCTGCTCAAGAAACATTTCTGATTATTATCAATGTTGAAAACAGCACAATATTTTTGTGGAAACTATGATACATGTTATTTTTCAGGATTCACAGATGAACAGAAAGTTCAAAAGAACAGCATTTATTTGAAATAGAAATCTTTAGTAACATTATAAATGTCTTTACTGTCACTTTTGATCAATTTAATGCATCCTTGATAAATAAAAATATTAATTTCTCTTATATATTACTGACCCCAAACTTTTGCAAAGTACTATATATGATGCCTTATGTAAAAATAAAAGTAAATACAGTTATTTTGCACGTTCAGTTTGATTTGTGTGAGTTTAATCATGTTAATTTTGCATATTTTCCTCAGATGAGTCTATGATGAGAGCAGTTAATCTTGATTTTAAACAGTGCAAATGAGCTTATTCATGAACTGAGAGTAAATAGACACAAACACTCTTGATTCACAGTAATTTTGTAATCTTGTGCCATTTAACATACTACAGCATGACTTTATTATTATTATTTTTCAGATTCATGAGGTGACAAGTGCTGTCCAATCAGAACGCAGCACGGCTGACACAGACACGCCCACAGCAAGACCAGTGAGTCCTGATGTCACTTACATAATTCACGCATAATTAGAAGAATGCTCCAATCAGAATATTCCAGCAAACCTTCATTATCCATTTCCACAGAAACACACTGAACTCTGTAGCAACTGTGTAACAACAAATACAATCACCAGAAGTACAAATTTAAACATATAAGCTATAATTGAACATCACTACCATTGAGCTTCCATTAAACTCCTTCGGTCTTTACAGTTTTTCTCAATTGCTTTGGCTCAATTCTCGAATGAAACTTTTTTTTCCCGAAACAATAAGTTCAGATCTCTGAACAATTAGCTTCTTGTTCACATCAGATTGGAATTTCTTATTGATTTGAGCAAATTGCAAATGCTTTGGCACATGTGTGCAAACAGTAAGTACAATTGTCTGCAGTTTGCACAACAACTAATTGCATATGGCTTGGTTTCGGGAAAAAAAAGTTTCATTCGAGAATTGAGCCAAAGCAATCGAGAAAAACTGTAAAACCTTCATTTCCATGGTTGACTGTCATGGTGAATAAACAACTAAACATTTTGACCAGTGTGGCTCACACGATGACAAATACTTTATATTTTGGTGGCCTTGGCCAAATTACTAACACGGTAATTGTTTCGAAAAATGTGCCAAAGCAATTGAGAAAAACTGTATTAGTCTGATTAATTAAATAAATAAATAAAAACAAAATTAATGAAATTATACTATGAATAATTTGGACTCGCACATTAAACTAAATTAAATTATATATTTCATAAAAAATAATATAAATATAAAAAAAAAATATATATATATTCTAAAATATATTGAATATTAATCAATTTTATAATGATATTTAAAAAATATTGAATGTAATATAAAAGTAGTATAGTATGTAATGTAATATGAAAAAATATTTTATTTGACATTCTATTGGTGACAAACATCATTTTCTGATTGTTTGCCTAGAACACTGAAGTGAAAACATTTCTGAGCACGATTTTGCACCCTATTTGTGTAAAGGGACTAACCCTAACATTAACTACAGACACACGACTGATTTATTCATATATTTGCTCTTGTCCACACACAGTAAAAGCTCAACAAACGCTCTCAGCACTTTTCTTCATTCTAAGAGCTTGTAAATGACTCATCAGTTCTGAAACAGCCTCTGTTTCCATTCTGCTCTTGTTTAGACTGAAGGTCATTTTCATACCTCGCCTTAATAATCATCATCCTTATTTATTGAAGGCAATAAATTACAGCAACACTGCACTTCCTGCCATGATACACACATACACAGCGTTTGTCTGCATTGACCATCCTGAGCTCATGAAACACACTGAATATGGAGTTAGTGACACTGGAGATCATAAACTGAGAGTCATGTTTGATTCATTAATCCACCACAACAGCTCAGAGTTATGGCTTTCATTTTTAAACTAGATGTCCTAGAAATAAATTCATAAGCATTCCTGTTGCTCAATCTGTAGAGCATGGTTCTATAATATCATAAAGTTCATGGGTTTGATTCCAAGATAATGCATGAACTGATCAAATCAATGTATACTTTGAAGGCAATGTAAATCACTTTGGATAAAAGCATCTGCCATATGCATGTTTCAAACAAATTAAATGAAATTAAATGAATAGATAGATAGATAGATAGATAGATAGATAGATAGATAGATAGATAGATAGATGGAGGCTCTCTCTATCTCTCCTCTTCTGTTGGTGTGTTTTTCAGGAATATAATAACGCATCTCCTTCTGAAAGTACAGCATCCAAATATCAGGAAAACATTGTGTTGCAGTGACCCAGTTTCACTCTGTCCCACATTTATTACACACACTCACGCGCACACACACACACACTCCGTTTCACTGTCAAACCTATCGTCACGGTAACCTTGAGCCTCTGGTGAAGGTGTCGTGTGAAATTCAGCGCCGCTAGAAAATATTGTCTCACCTCCACAATGCACACACACACACACTCACACACTCACTCACACACACACAGAATCACTATAGATCAGTAAATCTTTACTGTGTCACGTGTCAGATTTACTGTCACAGGTTCAGTAGCTACTTACAAAAAGTGCTTTGGTATTTTTGGACATAGTACCATGGTAATACCATGCTGTTTAGCCACTAATACCGCATAATACAGTAATACCAGGTTTGGTTAAAGTATCGTGGAGTACCTTCTAAATACCATAAGTGACTAATGATCCTGCAGTATATATCAGAGTACCATGATATTACCGTCTGTACTTTCAGGTCATGTTAACATTTAACACCTCTCCTTCTCTCTCTCCAGAAATAACAGGGGAAAGGTGCATTTCGGCGTGAACACGGGCTGCGTTGCCATGGCGACCAGGTCCTGCTGTACCGGCGCGAGATTAGGCCGCGCGCTGCCATTTACATACAGATTGCCCAGCTGGTACCTTGTCGTCATGGCGACGGCACACAGCATCCCAGCATCCCTCAGATGAGTGACATCATTGATAATTTCACCCCAAACACACCTGAGAGCATCAGTAATGACACACTTGTTTTTCTGGTGGGAATTTCCATTGACTTTTACTTTGATATTTACATTTATTATATTATATTATATTATATTATA
>NW_015554052.1:698646-699102 GCF_001515605.1 Sinocyclocheilus anshuiensis
TTATATTATATTATATTATATTATATTATATTATATTATATTATATTATATTATATTATATTATATTATATTTTAAAATAATAATATAATTTAATATAATATTTTTTATTATTATATTTTTAAATGTTCCTTAAGATTGTAGATTGTTATTGTTAACCTCAAGTTTACAAATAAGGAAACAGAAACATAATCTAAATGTAATATACTATTATAATATAAAATGCTTAATTTCTATATGTTTGTTTTTTTCAGGTGAGCTTGTTGTGTTTAATTCACATCAGATTTGAGCAGATGTTGAAGTTTTTGCACAAGCTGAATTACAGGAGCTATGCTGTGTGATTTTACAATAGCGTCGCAGCGCCACCTAGTGACTGACTGAAGCACATGCTGCAGGCTTATTCACTGTTTACAGGTTGTTGTAATTCTTTTTTTCTCTCTTTTTTAAAAATGTTATTA
>NW_015554052.1:699716-701299 GCF_001515605.1 Sinocyclocheilus anshuiensis
ATGTAAATAGTTATACCTTTAAAAAACGTATTTAATATTCATATTATATTATTTTAAATTCATATTAAAGTGCATCTTTTCCATTTTTTTCTTTAATATGCATCATATTATAGTTAGATTGTAATATATATATATATATATAGTATTTTAAAACTGCTATATGATTTTTTTAACCTCTTGTGATAGTAACAGTTACATGAATATAAATTTGGCAGGTCTCCATTGCAGTGACACAAAGTTTTCTTGACACATTACACAAGCATAATAACAACACAGATAAACATGCTTGATCATCATTAGCTGGCACATTTAATGAGGATCTGATTTGTACTGAGTCATGATGAGCTCATGCATATTCGGCCGTGAATACATTTATAGTGTGACAAAAAAAGAGAGACTTTTACAACTGTTTCTGACTTCAAAGTTACACTTTATCAGATCACATGACGTCCTCACCTGCACTCTGGACCGCAGATAAAAGCCTGCTCCGCACATGCAACTGCATGCAGTCTGAAGGTCAGAGCGAACATGGCAACCCGCTGGGGAATCTGTGGAGCTGGAAACATCAGCCATGATTTCTGTGTGGCTCTGAAGACACTTTCTCATGAAGATCACCAGGTACAGTCCAGACCGAGCTAAACATCTGCTTTTAGAATCTGATTCAATCATTAACTTTTCTGTCTGTGTGTGTGTGTCATAGATAGTTGCAGTTGCAGCAAGAAGCCTAGAAAGTTCAAAGAAGTTTGCGAAGACTCATGGGATCCCGACTGCATACGGCAGCTACCAGGAGCTGGTGAAGGATGCAAATATCGGTGAGTAATCAGACAGAGCTGGACAGAATTAAAGGGACAGTCACTCAGAATCACTGGCTGACCTTCACAAGTGTGTCCTGTCAGATGTGGTGTACATCGGCGTTCTCCACACACATCATCTGCAGGTGGGTCTGCTGTTCCTGAACGCTGGGAAGAACGTGCTGTGTGAGAAACCCTTCGCCATGAACCTCCGAGAGGTCAAGCATCTCATCTCGGCCGCCAGGGAGAGCAACGTCTTCCTCATGGAGGTAAAAGAAAGATCTGATCTATTAATGTAGACGGGACAGAGAGCAAACGAGGCACAAAAACTCGTGGGATTCTCTATGGAAAACATTTATATTTATATTGATTTATATAATGTGTCCAAACACAGTTTGAAGTCCCTGTATGACACATAATCAAAAATAAATAAATAATGAATAAAAAACAGAGTAAATATCGTATGGTATTATGTCCGTCTCCACTAATATGAATCTTAATTTCCAGATTTTTTAACAGCAACATTCTTGTTATTTTATTTTTTTAGCATTCTGCTCTCATGAATGATTCACTCACTTTAAATCTACATTATGAATGAATCTGGGATGAATTCTGCCCAATATGTGAAGCATCTTCATCAGATCCACTAGACATGAATATTGAAGTGAATCTCATGAAAACATGTCCTGGTTATATTTCACCACACAAATATTCAAAATAATAACAAAAAAATAATATATCATAATTTGTGAGATTATTTATATTAATATATTAATAATAGGAATGTATATA
>NW_015554052.1:704106-709031 GCF_001515605.1 Sinocyclocheilus anshuiensis
CACACATGCGTGTGTGCGTGTGTGTGTGTGCGTGCGTGTGTGTGTGTGTGTGTGTTTGTTTGTTTGTGTGCGCGCATATGTGGTTTGTGTGTGCGCATATGTGGTTTGTGTGTGCCAAGTTTGCGACACTTTCAAAGCCTCAGGGAAATGATTATTGTGCAGTTGTTGCCACCCTCTCCCTTAGAGACACTGCCAGTTATAAAACACAGCATTAGCAGAGATACACAAAAGGACTAGCTGCTGTCTGACTCGTTTGGATTTCCGGAGCAGAAAGTCATTACATTTTTAAAACTGACCATACAAACTTATATTCAAGCTTTTTTTTTTTTTTTTTTTTTGTAAAATGAATCAAACTTTAAAGTATTGCTAATGCAAAACATTTACATTTAGAGACCATATTGACATATTGTGTTCCCTTCCCTTTGTCTTTTTAAAAAAAAGTCTTAAGCTTACCTTCGTGAAACCTGCAGAAAGCCTGTGTATCTTGATGGGAAAGTTAGCAGATGCTGTCAGTGCATGTGTCCGTTCTCTTTTCTTCATCTGTGCATCTTCTGTCAGGAGTTGACGAGTCGATGGTGGTGGTCCTGAAGTTCTCTGGGAACAGGATGGCTATATGCGCTTGCACCATTGCTTGTGATCTTCCAAACGACGCCACCATCTGCGGAAGCAAAGGAATGATCCGAGTGAGGGACTGAATGAGAGCAGACACACGCAGGATTACTCTGATCCTCGCTGCAAACAGGCCTACATTTCTAATTCATGCATTTTCAGTTCATTGGTTTGATTCTGTTCTTGTTTATGTGTTTCTAATGCAAACTAATTTTGCATTTAAATACATTCTTGCCACTTAGTAAAGCTATTATAGAACAGACGTGTAGACCTGTGTTGCCTTTTCAAACAGGGAGACATGTCAAATGCTAAATATAATATAATATAAGTATATAATATAATTAATATATGTATATAAGTAATATACAAATACAAAAACAAAAAGACAGGGCACAACCTAACAGTGTTATTTTAGTATAATTGAGGGGTTTTTATATTTTGAATTAGTTTATATTTTCTGTTTTCATTTTAATTGTAGTTAAAGTTTTTGTAATTTTTTTGTCTTTTTAACAAAAAAAATAATTCTATATAGATTTTATTCATTTTTATGTCAGTTTTAGTTATTTCAGTGCATCAGGTTAAACTAAGTAAAAATATGAAATGTTGCTTTGGCAAGTTTTTTTTTTTTTATATATATTTTATTTAATTTCAGTTAACATTTATTTTATTAACAAAAATGTTGCAGCCTAACACTTTTTGGCTTTGTCAGTTTGTGTAAATCCACTTGGGATTAAGATTTCTTTTTTTCCAAATTAATTCCACACACGTCTGGTACAAATTTGTGGTTTTGTTTAATTAAGTGAAATGTGACAACATGGGGCACATTGTGACATGACCATATTACAGCTAAAAATATTATCAGATTTTTTTAATAAAAAAAAAAAAAAAATTATATATATATATAAATATGACAAACTAAAATATTTAAATATTTTGTGAGCAAAACACAATTATTAACCTTATCATATAAATTAATAGCTTTTATTAGTAAATAAAATTAAACACATTTTGAAGAAGGTCATGAAATAATAATTTCTGAACGTTGAGGATCTCCCTGTCTGTCTTTATTTGCTTATTTCTAAGGGTGCAGTAAACACAATTCATAAAAGCTAACCATGCAAATTGCATTAAATTAACCAGTAAGAAATGCACTGAGGTTAAATAAATGTTCAGTGATATCTTCCAAAAGATTCAGAATTTTTTGCACATTTTTTTTTCTCTATATATTGTTGATTTGGCCACTAGTAAATAAGTTCTCGTCTGTGCACTAGGTGGCACATCCCATGCACTGCCCAACCACTCTGGAGGTGAACGGGAAAGAGACAGAGTTTCCTCTCCCTGAACCCGGCCTGCCCCTGAACTTCAACAACAGCACGGGACTGAGATACGAGGCGGAGGAAGTCAGGCGCTGCCTGCTGAAAGGTGACGCATCTGTTAAACCTGCTGTTAGCTCATATGAAGTGCCTTCTGATGAAATGAGCATGAGCTCTGCGTCAGGATGACATTTCAAGTTCAAGTTCAAGTTGAGCTTTATTGTCATTCTGCTGCATGTGGGGACATACAGTGGAACGAAATGTCATGCCTCACAGGACCACGGTGTTACATAAATACAGGCATACATCAATGAAGTAAAACAGTAAAAACCTATACAGTAAAGCAGTAAAAACCTATACACAACTAACCTACTGACTGATTTTGATTATAAATATACTATATATTTATGTTGATCTGTCTGACAGGACCAGTGGTGGACAGTAACGGAGTAGTTTTATTTCGTTACTGTACTTAAGTAAATTTTTCAAGTATCTGTACTTTACTGGAGTAGTTTTCTCAAGTACTTGATTTGTGTACTTCGTCCACCACTGGACAGGACTGAAGGAGAGCATCAAGATGTCCCTCACAGACTCCGAGCTGCTCATCGAGATCATGGATGAGGCCCGGAGGCAGGTGGGCGTGGTTTATGAGCAGGACAGCCAATGACTGGCCTCCATTCCTTGATGATCTGATTGGATGGTGCTACTCAAGATAAGGAATCAATCATGCTTGAACATTTGTGTAATAAAAACTTATTTGTGACAAATTGCAATAAAAGTGACACAAACACAGCAGAATCGGTGATGCTTACTTATAAATTATAGAGTGGATTTTTGTTTAAAATATTGTAAAAATGCAAAGCACATTGACTTGACCTTGCATTTACATTCATGGAAGTGGCAGATGCATTCAAGGTACAAATGATTTTTCATTTAATAGCCAGTAGCCTTTAGTTTTACATCACAGCCATGAACCATGATTTTCTGAGCCGAGCGCTGCTCAATAAAGGCTGCAGGTTTGAAGGTATTGAGACACATACACCGCAACTTTTACAATGCATTTTCTGCATTCATTTATAATTATTTAAAATGTTCTTGAAAAATAAAAACACCTCCACAAATCCATATATAACATTTTACATAACTTATCAATAATACATATAATTTAATACATAGTAATACATACAATTTAAATATAATTTAATACATATCATTTAGAGTACAGTATTAAAGATTTCTTGAAAAAAAAAAATCATATGTATAATTAACTGGGTTTTGCTACTCTTTAGAGCCAGTGGGCATTATAAATACCTTTTTTTTAAGCTAATATTTATTCATTAATTTATTTATGTATTCATTGATTATCATTTATAGTACAGGATTAAATATTTCCTTAAAAACAAACAAGCAAACTAAAACAAATTCATACAGTATGTTTAATTATCTGGGTTTTGCTACTCTTCGGAACCAATTTTACTAACTTTTTTATTTTACTAAAAATTGTTTTATGGCTACATTTTAAATACATCATTTAAAAAATATATATACATATATATAATTACTTTTTAATTTTGTTACCCTTCGGAACCAATGGGCATTATAAATAACTTTTTAAAGTTAATATTGATTCATTAATTTATTTATGTATTCATTGATTATGATTTATAGCTACATTTTAAATAAAGGATTTTATTTTTTTTTTTAATCATATTTTTTGTGTCGCTGGAACACACGTTGGGTCTGAATGGGTTAAGATGACTTTTCCAGCAACAGTGTTGCATGATACTGTTTGAAACATTGATTGTTGCATATTATGTATTACTGTGTAGTGTTTCACTTTCACATACTACAAAAACAGTAGTAGGCAGTATAGAGTATATTCTGCACAGTGTTTGTCACCATCTGCTGGTTCTTACAGAAACACACACACACACACACACACACACACAGTGAGAGACAGACGCCATCATGGGGATCAGGTGTGGAATCTGCAGCGCTGGGAAAATCAGTCATGACTTTACAGTGGCACTGAAGACTCTGCACCAGGTAAAGAGCCGAAACACACCTGCCGACACGAGAAAAGCGCTCGAGAGAGACTTCAGGACACTTTACACACACATGCGCACCGAAGGAGCGTGATAACAGAGTCTACTGATGATACAGACCACAGACACACACCTGACACGCACCGAGTCTCATGCATAAGACACTTTAACACGCATTTCACAAACTTTCTATATGATCTGCCGAGTGTGAGCAAAGCGCACAGCTGAATCAGGAAGTTTTACTGTGCAGCGGGGAAACAGCGACACCACTGCGATCTGGCCAACATCGGTACTGCACTGTGTTTACAGTGAAGTAAAGAAAACAAAAACACTGTTACACACACTGCTGCTCAGAAGTTTGGGATCAGTAAGATTTTTAATATTTTTTAAAGAAGTCTCTTCTGCTCATCAAGGCTACATTTATTTGATCAGAAATACAAAAAACAGTAATATTGTGAAATATCGTTTCAATTTAAAATAATGTTTTTCTATTTTAATATACTTTAAACTGTAATTTATTTCTGTGATGCGCAGCTGTATTTTCAGCATCATTACTCCAGTCTTCAGTGTCACATGATCTTCAGAAATCATTCTAATATGCTGATTTATTATCAGTGCTGGAAACTGTTTTCTGCTTCACATTTTTTTGGAAACTGATACTTTTCAGGATTCAGCATTTATTCAAAATAGAAATCTTTTGTATACACTACCATTCAAAATTTTGGAGTCAGTATTTTTTTTTCCTTTTTTTGAAAGAAACAAATGCTATTATTCAGCAAGGATGTGATAATATAGACTTATATTGTTAGAAGAGATTTCTATTTTAAATATAAATCTGCTCTTTTTAACTTCATTCATCAAATAATCCTGAAAAAAGTATCACAGGTTCCAAAAAAAATATTAAGCAGCAAAACTGTAATAAATCAGCATATTAGAATGATTTCTGAAGATCATGTGA
>NW_015554052.1:709267-712533 GCF_001515605.1 Sinocyclocheilus anshuiensis
TCACATAGAAAACAGCTATTTTAAATTGCAATAATATTTCACAGTTTTTACAGTTTTTCTGTATTTTTGGTTAAATAAATGCAGCCTTGATGAGCAGAAGAGACGTCTTTAAAAAACATTACAAATCTCACTGATCCCAAACGTTTGAACGGCAGTGTATACTATAGCATTTAATTACGCACAACTAAATAAATTTACACGAAACATAAAATCTGGTATTATTATTATTCTTTTAAGAAGGATACAATGCTATTTTCTGACCGGATGACGGGAGTTTGCTCAGAAACACAGCATCCCTCGCGTATACAGCAGCTACGAAGAGCTGGCCAGAGAGCCAGAGATCAGTGACACTTCACACTGATCTCAGAACAGCTTCATCTCATGTCCGTTAATGTGACGAGATTCCTGCTGGAGTTTCCATCGTAATAATTCCATCACTAATGAGATCAAATAAGAATTCTCTAAGAACCTGCGTGATTAACTACAATTGATGGAAGCCAACTGAAATTAATCAAAAAGGTAATTGCGACTCTTTGTCTCACAATTCTGACTTTTTTCTTGCAATTGTGAGAGAAAGTCCGAATTGTGAAATAATGAAAAAAAAATCACAATTACTTTTTTTTTTTTTTTTAATTCCATGGCGGGGGAAAAAAACTAAATCTGAGACACAAACTGAGAATTCTGAGAAAAAATAATAGAATTGTGAGATATATAAACAAAGAATTGCCAAATGTAGGCTAAACTTGGAATTGCGAGAAAAAAAGTGAGTTTATATTTCAAAATTCTGACTTTTTTCCTTGCAATTCTGAGGGAGGAACAGTCAGAATTGTGAGATATAAACTTGCAAATTCCAAATAAAAGTTTGAATTGTCCAAAAAGTCACAATTAATATTTTTTAAGCTTCCATATTAATTCCAACAATTTTTGTAATTATTATTTTTTATTTGATTCTATTAGATATCTTGATATCTTTTTCCAGAGCTTCATCAGTTGTTATTTTCTTTTTTCTTTAAATTTTCTTTTCTTTTAAATTAAATATTTTATCCTGTTGATAATCATAATAGTCCTATTGGAGATTGATCTTTTTTGTTTTATTATGGACTCCTGTAAGAAGATGATGGAAGCCTGTTTTACTCCAAGGAATGCAAAAATAAAAAAGGTCGTTGCAACTTTGTATCTCAGAACTTTGTCTTGTTTTCTTGGAGTTCTCTTCTTGCAGTTCATTTTGTGATAAAAAGTTGCAACTGACCTTTTTCCCGGGTGAGCGTGCTACCAAAGAAGAGAAACCACTGGCCGTGAACCTGAAGGAGGTCCAGGAACTGATCGCCACACGTCTTGCTCATGGAGGTCGTGCATGACTTTATTCCGAATAGATATCTTTTGTAACATTATAAATGTCTTTACTGTCACTTTTTATCAATTTAACTTAACCTTGCTGAATAAAAGTATTCATTTCTTTTGAAAAATCGGGAGTGTATAATGTTACAAAAGATTTCAAACACAGATCTGATCAGACTAAATTTAAATCACTAACTATATTTACTGTTTTAAAGGCTTTTTAGACTGACACAAAACAACATAAATGCAGAAATAAAGGATATTGTGTTGAAACAATCATTCATGTGAAATTGACAACTGTTTAACTACTGTTTAACCAATATGAATTTTTAATAACTGACGGAGATACTGATATCTAGAGGAGAGCGGCCAATGCTTAATAAACATAAATAATAAACAATATTAAAATAGATTTTTAAAATAGATTTTTTTACCATATTAAAATAGACTTTTATTCATCAAGGCTGCATTGAATTGATCAAAAGTGACAGTAAAGACATTTATAATGTTACTAAAGATTTCTATTTCAAATAAATGCTGCTCTTTTGAACTTTCTGTTAATCTGAGAATCCTGAAAAATAAAATGTAACACAGTTTCCACAGAAATATTGTGCTGTTTTCAACATTAATAATAATCAGAAATGTTTCTTGAGCAGCAAACCAGCATATTATACTGATTTCTGAAGATCATGTGACACTGAAGACTGATGCTGAAAATACAGCTTTGATCACAGGAATAAATGACAATTTAGTATGTACTGTATATAATCACAGTCACATTTTTTTCAAATCAGAAATGAAATCGTCTTTATTTCCCAGTTTTGGGATTATTCGCAGGTGTTGATGAAGCGACGGTCGTCACGCTGAAGTTCTGTTCCGTCTGTACCTGCACAATCACCGCCGAGCTTCCAAACGAAGCTGTAATCGTCGGGACGAAAGGCACCATCAGGGTCTGATGAATCTCTCTGATGTCAGTGTGTTGCGTCTGCGTCTGCGTCTGCTGTGTTTATTAAACAGGGTTAAAACACTAACAACTGCAGTGAAGACCCTTCCATTCCAGCTGCTCTGCTCTGTTTGAATTCTCAGCTCTCATGTAATGTAAATATTTAATCATATATTACTGTAACTGCTGACTAATACAGCTATTAAAGTGAAATTATTACCATGCTGTTGAAAGTAAATCACATACACCCAAACAACTCGTGATGGTCATTCAGATTATTCACTTTTACATTCGTTCATTTGGCAGACGCTTTTATTCAACGTGGCTTTGACTGGATCTGATGCAGGCCTGCAGGACACTTTTTAATAATAATAATAATAATGGATTTTTTTAAAAATTTGAATCACACCTTTCATGCATAAAATGTGCCCTAATGTACTTCACTGGTCAGAATAACAACATTTAAAACATAAAAAAATATATATTTATATATAAATATATAAATGTGATTAATTATATATATATATATGTGTGTGTGTGTGTGTGTGTGTGTGTGTGTGTGTGAAAAAATTATATCTTTTTTTTATTTAATATAAATTAAAATATTAATTTAATAACTAACTTTAAAAAAAAAAAGATGTCTTTAAATGCATCAGTAAATTAGCCATATTGATTGATTGACTTTGTATCTCATGCAGGCCCGCATCAGAAAAATATAATAATTTTTTTAAATTTCATAGATAAAATACATTTTAGTGTGCTTCACAGGTTAGAATTTAACATTTAAAGTGTTTACAACATTTGAAAATTATTAAAAATGAAATAAAGAATTTGACAAGGAAATTAATAATTTATTGCAGTGACTAAAAATGAAAAAAATGTAATGTTACTATTTCTTATTTAATAATATGTAATTTTAAAAACTAACTTGAAAAAATGATGTCTTTAAGTGCATTAGTAAATTAGCCATTTAGATTGATTGACT
>NW_015554052.1:714731-755161 GCF_001515605.1 Sinocyclocheilus anshuiensis
CCTGCTGGAGTTTCCATCGTAATAATTCCATCACTAATGAGATCAAATAAGAATTCTCTAAGAACCTGCGTGATTAACTACAATTGATGGAAGCCAACTGAAATTAATCAAAAAGGTAATTGCGACTCTTTGTCTCACAATTCTGACTTTTTTCTTGCAATTGTGAGAGAAAGTCCGAATTGTGAAATAATGAAAAAAAAATCACAATTACTTTTTTTTTTTTTTTATATTCCATGGCGGGGGAAAAAAACTAAATCTGAGACACAAACTGAGAATTCTGAGAAAAAATAATAGAATTGTGAGATATATAAACAAAGAATTGCCAAATGTAGGCTAAACTTGGAATTGCGAGAAAAAAAGTGAGTTTATATTTCAAAATTCTGACTTTTTTCCTTGCAATTCTGAGGGAGGAACAGTCAGAATTGTGAGATATAAACTTGCAAATTCCAAATAAAAGTTTGAATTGTCCAAAAAGTCACAATTAATATTTTTTAAGCTTCCATATTAATTCCAACAATTTTTGTAATTATTATTTTTTATTTGATTCTATTAGATATCTTGATATCTTTTTCCAGAGCTTCATCAGTTGTTATTTTCTTTTTTCTTTAAATTTTCTTTTCTTTTAAATTAAATATTTTATCCTGTTGATAATCATAATAGTCCTATTGGAGATTGATCTTTTTTGTTTTATTATGGACTCCTGTAAGAAGATGATGGAAGCCTGTTTTACTCCAAGGAATGCAAAAATAAAAAAGGTCGTTGCAACTTTGTATCTCAGAACTTTGTCTTGTTTTCTTGGAGTTCTCTTCTTGCAGTTCATTTTGTGATAAAAAGTTGCAACTGACCTTTTTCCCGGGTGAGCGTGCTACCAAAGAAGAGAAACCACTGGCCGTGAACCTGAAGGAGGTCCAGGAACTGATCGCCACACGTCTTGCTCATGGAGGTCGTGCATGACTTTATTCCGAATAGATATCTTTTGTAACATTATAAATGTCTTTACTGTCACTTTTTATCAATTTAACTTAACCTTGCTGAATAAAAGTATTCATTTCTTTTGAAAAATCGGGAGTGTATAATGTTACAAAAGATTTCAAACACAGATCTGATCAGACTAAATTTAAATCACTAACTATATTTACTGTTTTAAAGGCTTTTTAGACTGACACAAAACAACATAAATGCAGAAATAAAGGATATTGTGTTGAAACAATCATTCATGTGAAATTGACAACTGTTTAACTATTGTTTAACCAATATGAATTTTTAATAACTGACGGAGATACTGATATCTAGAGGAGAGCGGCCAATGCTTAATAAACATAAATAATAAACAATATTAAAATAGATTTTTAAAATAGATTTTTTTACCATATTAAAATAGACTTTTATTCATCAAGGCTGCATTGAATTGATCAAAAGTGACAGTAAAGACATTTATAATGTTACTAAAGATTTCTATTTCAAATAAATGCTGCTCTTTTGAACTTTCTGTTAATCTGAGAATCCTGAAAAATAAAATGTAACACAGTTTCCACAGAAATATTGTGCTGTTTTCAACATTAATAATAATCAGAAATGTTTCTTGAGCAGCAAACCAGCATATTATACTGATTTCTGAAGATCATGTGACACTGAAGACTGATGCTGAAAATACAGCTTTGATCACAGGAATAAATGACAATTTAGTATGTACTGTATATAATCACAGTCACATTTTTTTCAAATCAGAAATGAAATCGTCTTTATTTCCCAGTTTTGGGATTATTCGCAGGTGTTGATGAAGCGACGGTCGTCACGCTGAAGTTCTGTTCCGTCTGTACCTGCACAATCACCGCCGAGCTTCCAAACGAAGCTGTAATCGTCGGGACGAAAGGCACCATCAGGGTCTGATGAATCTCTCTGATGTCAGTGTGTTGCGTCTGCGTCTGCGTCTGCTGTGTTTATTAAACAGGGTTAAAACACTAACAACTGCAGTGAAGACCCTTCCATTCCAGCTGCTCTGCTCTGTTTGAATTCTCAGCTCTCATGTAATGTAAATATTTAATCATATATTACTGTAACTGCTGACTAATACAGCTATTAAAGTGAAATTATTACCATGCTGTTGAAAGTAAATCACATACACCCAAACAACTCGTGATGGTCATTCAGATTATTCACTTTTACATTCGTTCATTTGGCAGACGCTTTTATTCAACGTGGCTTTGACTGGATCTGATGCAGGCCTGCAGGACACTTTTTAATAATAATAATAATAATGGATTTTTTTAAAAATTTGAATCACACCTTTCATGCATAAAATGTGCCCTAATGTACTTCACTGGTCAGAATAACAACATTTAAAACATAAAAAAATATATATTTATATATAAATATATAAATGTGATTAATTATATATATATATATGTGTGTGTGTGTGTGTGTGTGTGTGTGTGTGTGTGTGTGTGTGTGTGTGTGTGTGTGTGAAAAAATTATATCTTTTTTTTATTTAATATAAATTAAAATATTAATTTAATAACTAACTTTAAAAAAAAAAAGATGTCTTTAAATGCATCAGTAAATTAGCCATATTGATTGATTGACTTTGTATCTCATGCAGGCCCGCATCAGAAAAATATAATAATTTTTTTAAATTTCATAGATAAAATACATTTTAGTGTGCTTCACAGGTTAGAATTTAACATTTAAAGTGTTTACAACATTTGAAAATTATTAAAAATGAAATAAAGAATTTGACAAGGAAATTAATAATTTATTGCAGTGACTAAAAATGAAAAAAATGTAATGTTACTATTTCTTATTTAATAATATGTAATTTTAAAAACTAACTTGAAAAAATGATGTCTTTAAGTGCATTAGTAAATTAGCCATTTAGATTGATTGACTGTTTCTGATGCATCAGAAAAATGGAATAATAATGCTTTTTTTATATTTATTTGTATAGACACATAAAATGCATCTCAGTGTCGCTCGCACGTCAGAATAATAACATTTAAAGCATTTAAAGTAAAAACAAAAATCAGGGAAATGGATGGGGAAAAAATAATAAAAGAATGCAATGACTGAAGAGAAACGCTAATTTTAATAAGCAGATTTATTTAATTTTAATATTTTAACTTAAAGATATATATCTCCCAATGTTTGGAGCTTGTCTTATTCATCATCAGTGTGATTTAAAGCAATAAGCACAGAAACAAATAAAGCATTCAGGGCTCCCTGGGAATCAAACCCATTACCTTTGTGTTGCGAGCGCTGTGCTTTATCAGTCAAACTACGGGAGTTTTAAGCCTGTTTTAAAGGCACATGTTGCACTCTCAGAAAAAGCCGCTGGGGGATGTTTGGGGTGTTTTTGCTCATCAGGTTCCGGCTCATATGTGGTGCCCGACGTCTCTGATGGGGAACGGTGTGGAGACTCAGTATCCGGTGCCAGAACCGTCTCTGCCGCTCAACTTCATCCACAGCACCGGCATGTGTTACGAGGCCGAGGAGGTCCACCGCTGCTTACTCCACGGTACAGAATCAGCACACACGTTTCAGCATTCGAGTCTGAAAAACACTGTTTTCTGGAGTAATGAGAGCCAGGTCGTGACTGGACAGATTGCATCACCCTGCATCATGTCTGCTGAGTGAAATCCAGCACTTGTTTCTCACCAATTACCAAAAATCAACAATTTCTCAACAATTTCTCACAAAATATGATGCATTACATTTGCATACATTTTGGCTTTTACGACCATTTGCACGCTGCAGAAGTCTTGCATTCTCCTTTAATCAGCAGAAAAACACCACAAACATGATTCCTGACTTTAGCCAGATTACATTTGTTTGTTCAGTTCTCAGCCAGTTTCACATGCATGACATTATTTTATGCCTTTATGCCTGATTTCCTCTTTTTCTACGTCTTTTGCAGATTTACATTTTTTTTATTGAATATTTCTTTTTGTCATTAAAACCAAAACTTTTGACACTTGACTGCTTTTATTATTTTGATTTGTGCATTAAAGCTGATACATGCACATTTGAAATATTTTTTTTATAGATATTTTTGAATTCAGCATCATCAAATTAAGTAATATTTATAGAAGCTTTGGCCACATGATAAAAAAAATTAAAATAAAAAATTGTGGAATTGTGGCTTTTTATCTCACAATTCAGATTTTTTTTCTTGCAATTTTTATAAAAAATAGCCAAGGATTGTGAGATATAAACTCATATATAAATGCAAATAAATATATATATAAATTCAGATTTTTTTGAGTTTATATTTTGCAATTCTGACTTTTTTTCCTCTGAATTTTGAGTTTACATCTCGCAGTTCAGTTTTTGTTTTGTTTTTTGTTTTTTACCATGGAATAAAAAATAAAACAATTGCTACCTTTTTATCTCACAATTCAGACTTTTTTCTTGCAATTTGTATAAAAATAGTAAAGAATTGTGAGATATAAACTCATATATAAATTCAGATTTTTTTGTGCAATTTTTTGTGTTTATATTTCGCAATTCTGACTTTTTTCCCTCTGAATTCTGAGTTTACATCTTGCAGTTGTTTTTTTTTTTTCACCATAGAATAAAAATTAAAAAAACGAAATAATTGCTACTATTTATCTCACAATTAAGACTTTTTTCTTGCAATTTGTATAAATTAGTCAAAAATAAAATAAAATAGTCAAGAATTGTGAGATATAAAATCATATATAAATATAAATAAGTATATATAACTTCTGATTTCTTTGTGCAATTTTTTTGAGTTTACATCTTACAGTTCTGTTTTTTTTCACTATGGAAAAAAAAACAAAACAAAATAATTGCTACTTTTTATCTCACAATTATTACTTGTTTTTATCTCAGTTGCAAATTTATATCTCACCATTTTGACTTTTATATCTCGCAATTTTAACTTTATATCTTGTAATTCTGAGTTTGTCTTGCAATTCTGAAAAAAAGCCCAAATTGTGAGCTAAATTTTTTTTTTTTAATTATCTTCATTTTTTTTATCCCATGGCAAAAACAAGCTTCCAGAAATACTAAGCCTTTTTTTTTTATTTTGCAAATCAGCAGATATTTTGCTGGAGGTTTTTCAGGGCTGTGTTATTTAAGCATTAACCACAAGATGGCACGTTTGTGAAATGACCGGCTTGACCTTCAGCTCATCTCTGCTGTGTCATGTGGAGCAGGTCTGTTGACATCATGTGTGTCTTTCTGTTTTCACTCATCTCATCTGCATACGGTATTAGAAAATTCAGTGAGATTTCTCCATAATAAACCACCTTCTGTTTTAGATACTACAAAGACTAAATCACATAAGTGCTCCATTTTCTAATTCAGCCTGACATTAATTTTGCATATTGTTGAACTTAATATATTTTATAATATTGTTGCAGTTTGTGGTGACATTAATGCAACATAAAAAATATGTTAATTTTATATAATGATTTTTGAACTGTGTCGAGTCCACTTGTCACCTGATGCTTTGCTGACGCCTGCATTAATGAACTTAACAGCTCTGGCTCCAGTTCTCATCTGATAAGGCTCATTTGTTATACAGATGCTCTTATGTAAGTGACCTTGAGCAGGAACACAAAGGAAGCATTCATCGGGAAAGCAGAGCTGCTACTTTATCCAGACCTCATCTGCTGTATAAACCCACTTACTGAAAAACAGGAGAAACTGCACTTTTATTGTAAGTGATTAGACTATCAGCTTTAGGCCTGAAACACACTATACAAGTGCATGAATGCAAATAATGTCAAGTCTGATTTCATGCATCATGTTATGGAAGTGGCACTATAGCATTTTTAGAGATATCTGAACAATAGTATAGCTGAACATTAGCTCACAAAATATATTTTAATAATTTAAAACTTGAAATTTTATACTGGGTTTTAATAAACAATTTTTATACAAAAATAGTAATTTAATAATTGTATCAGCTGTTGATTGTGTAAAGAGAATAAAATCTGAATTTTTGTAATAAGCTTCAATTTCATGTCAGATGATCATGTCGTGCTGTTTTTATTTATTTTTTATTAATGTAAAACACGGCCAACATGACTTACAATAACTATACAAAACCAGGGTTTTAAATATTTTGCATAAAACACAAAACTCACACCTGATGCCTTTAAATCTTTGAAAACATTTTCGTTCTTTAGCTTTTGAATACATTTTTAATATTTTACACTTTTGGTAGTTATAAAAGGGTATATTATGTTGAGACTGAATGTTTATTATAAAGCACTTTGCTTCAACTATTGTTTTTAAATGTGCTCTGTAAATAAAGATATAAACCGTATAATCAGTAAATGAAATTGGAACATCAAAATAAATAAATAAAGTTATATATATATATATATATATATATATATATATAACAAAAGTGGCACTGACATCAATAAAACCACAGGAGTCTGTCCAGGTGCTCATCTGCTTTATTAATTCAGTCTTGAATAATACAACAATGATAGTATAGTTTACTCTTACAGTTATAAGTACATCTTGCACCCTAGCGACACAAAGCAGGTAGATCTGAACACACACTCACTCTCACACACATTCAGGAGCAGCAGAGACAGACGAGTGCGTCGTGAGGGGATGAACAGGAGAGGTGGATGCTGGGAATGTGACCGAGGCTGCTCAATCGATATTCATCTCTCAGAAACTCTGCCGTTCTCTTACTCCACTAAAACACAATGAAATGAGCCGGACGTGGACATCCCAACGTTAACATTTCAACAAATATATAGCACATTGGTCGCCTCGCCCCAAATCAAATGGTCTCATGGACAAGTGCAACACAGAATGTAACATCATTAGGAGTGTGAACAAAGAAACAGTGCAAATAAAGCACACGGACAGACTAGCAATACAAATAAAACTAGTTACAGTACGCCTTAGCCCTTTGCCACATGCTTGTTTCAGGAAGCTGCTGTTTGTTCAAGGGCAAAGGTGTTCGCTCGGCGCTCACGACCCGTCTGTGCTTCACCAGGCATGCAGACAGACGAGCACACAGACAGCTCTGCTGCTTACATGAGTGTGAGATTATGCTCGAGACTGAAATGGAAATGAAAGTAGTGAGAACAAAACGTCTATGTGATGATGGTCCACAGGCCTGTGGGAGGAGCCAGGCTCGTGATGATGAAGATGGTCTGAAAGCCTGCTGGAGTCGGGTGGGATGCGATACGGTCCTGTCCAGCTTACTGCACTGGGACGACACGCATGGTGTTGGTGTAACCGGATCCTGGACGCCAGCCGGTCAGGACGATCACCACATCACCGGGCTTGACGAACCCACGAGCCTTACCTGAGAGACAAGAGGGTTTGATATGAAGAACCCCGATCACAGGTGTGCTCATGCATTCACACTGACAGCCCGTGTTTATGCATGTTTATCCATTTACATTATTATTTTCAGTTTAGTGTGCATTAGTACTAAGTTGTGGTATTATTGTGTCATTTGCACTTAAAACAGCCTGCAGTGTAAAATGTAACTGGTTGTAGCTACGCTCACTGGTCCTTGTGAAAAGAAAAAGCACAACATTTAACCTTAAATTATGACTTGAGTGTGAACAGTATGGAAATCTATACTGAAATGTCAAATACCTGCTGACTTTAACATGCAAAAATTTCAGTTTAATGGTGTTAGGATAAAAGTTTTATAGTTTAATATTAACAGGCTATTTTTCATAGTCTGTGCATCAAAGCTACTTTGATAGTTTTTAATGTATTAAAAAGCCTCTTGATGAATGTTTACTTTGCTTATTTACATGTAATCAGCTGGAAATTTTGGAAACACTACAAAAGCATTAATAATTACTAACATTGAGCAATGCATTTCTTATAGTATTTATTATCTTTGTAAAACTTGAGTTGATAAAAACCACAACAGTTCATTATTCATGTTCTGTGCATTAAATACTGACATTAACTTATGATTTTAATAATGTATTAGGATATGTAGAAATGAGCATTAAGATTAATAAAAGCTTTAGAATTATTTTTCATTGTGAGTTAATGTTAATGTAGTTAACCAATGTCAACAAATAGAACCTTACTTTAAGGTGTTACCAACATTTTTATAAGATCTTTTATAAATATACCCGTTTATTGTAGACTTAAAAAAAAAAATGCACATGAGCAGAGTTTTCAGTTTGCTCAGACATTAAAGAAATGGTCTCTTGGTCTAAAGTCTCTTGGTGATCAAGAAATCCTGGATACTGACAATACTGCGGACAGCTTGAAGGCTGGAATTCACTACGCAACTTTTGCACAGATCTTTACCCTTAATTTAGTTGCTGAAAGTCAAAGAGACTCTCTGCAGATTTTGGGCAGTTGGAGCTGATGGATTTCATAGAAAATTGTGTTGTGTATGATGGGTACAGACTCTGATATTTTAGCTTCAGACTATGATTCCATTCATTTGGAATATATCAAACATGTTTGACATTTTGAGCCGATTTTAGAACGTGAGGCTGTGCGATGTCCAGTTTCTCACTCTAACAATTTGGCAAATGTATGATAAATAATGTTTCAAAATGAGTGTGCTCCAGTCTTCCGCCTCTGTGTCTTACCGACTTCCATGGCAAAATTGACCCTCAGGTCCACATCCTCGGCCCAAACATCGTTGGCAGGATTGTTGTAGATCACAGGGAAGATGCCACGGTACAGATGAGCCTGTCGGGCCGTCTGCTCGTTACGGGTCACAGCGATGATTGGGGCACGTGGGCGGTACCGGGAGATCAGATGAGCAGACCTGGACAATCAGACAATAGCATTAGAAGCTGCTAAGTTGTGATGCAGAATGTTCTAACACCCTCTGAGGAGTTCCAGGAGACATTTTTTATTCTGTAAAACTCAGAACTCATAGATAAGATGGTCAAGGAAACCAGAATTTACCTACACCGCAAACCCACCCACACTAACACATAAAGTGCTGACCTAGAGACAATCATGTGACTAAATTAAATTACTGACAGAAGCCTAAAGCTAATACCTTACTTGATTCTGTTCTGCACTGTCCAAACACACACACACACACACACACACACACACACACTCATAGCCATTCATGGAAAAAAGGGTCAGGTAATAATGATTGAATTATAACTGAGAATATTAATTTAAATTATTCTGCATCATCATGCTGCTCTTAGCCAACATACAGAAATTAACCATATTGCTTTTTCACTGAAACAGTGAGTGAGTGAGTGACGTGACATGTGGCCAAGTATGGTGACCCATACTCGGAATTAGTGCTCTGCATTTACCCATCCAAAGTGCACACACACAGCAGTGAACACACACACACCGTGAACACACACCCGGAGCAGTGGGCAGCCATTTATGCTGCAGCACCCGGGGAGCAGTTGGGGGTTCGGTGCCTTGCTCAAGGGCACCTCAGTCGTGGTATTGAAGGTGGGAGAGAGCGCTGTACATTCACTCCCCCCACCTACAATCCCTGCCGTTACGAGACTCGAACCCACAACCTTTGGGTTATGAGTCCGACTCTCTAAACATTAGGCCACAACTTCCCCTGGAAGTGGACAACTATGCACGATGTTAATAACCACTCAAGAGCGGGAAAAAAAACAAATCCAAAAATACACATACATGACAATGTATTTACTTGTTTAGCAAGGACTCATTAAATTGATCAAAAGTGCCAGTAAAGACATTTAAATTGTTACAAAAGATTTCTATTTCAAATAAATGCTGTTCTTCTGAACTTTCTACTAATCTGTGAATCCTGAAAAATAAAATGTATCACGGTTTCCACAAAAATACTGGGCAGCACAACTGCTTTCAACATTGATAATAATCAGAAATGTTTCTTGAGCAGCAAATCAGCATATTAGAATGATTTCTGAAGATCATGTGACACTGAAGACTGGAGTAATGATGCTGAAAATACAGCTTTGATCACAGAAATAAATTACAGTTTAACAGATATCCACATAAAAAAGTTATTTTAAATTGTAATAATATTTCACATTTTTACTGTATTTTTTATCAAATAAATGCCGTTTCGGTGAGCAGAAGAGACAGTACTGTAGTGTATACAAAAACGCTTCAAAATCCTGCAGAGCCCAAACTTTTCAATGACCCTTTTTCTTACCTGTAGCACGCCTCAGACCCCTCCCCTCTTACCTGCCAGTCTTGGTGAGCACAATAATGGCGCTGGCGCAGCATTTGAAGGAAGACTCAACGGCGCCCACAGCTACAGCATGTAAAGGGTCGCGGGTCAGAAGGGTGGAGCGCCGCAGCTCCTCAAACAGCTGCCTGTGGAACATGGCTGCCTCTGCCTCGCGGGCGATCTGACAGCACCGCCGGGGGAGGGAGGGGGAAGGGAGGGGTTATGCACAATCATACTGTCAATCACTCAGACAGCGAGAAACACAGAGAGACGCGTGCACCGGAATTGCTTACGCTAGTCTTGTCCTTTTTTATTTTTTTATTTAAATAATTAAATTAAAATCTTTTTTAGTCCTTGTGATTTTGGAATGCATTGCGATTTGAAATTATAAAGGATGAATTTTTAGGACTACAGGTGCCTTTGGTCTCTCTCATTTCTCTCTCTCTTCCAGTCCTCTCCTGTCCCTGCTCTTCCTACTCCCTGACTGTGACGGATCTGGTTTTCCACATCTTTTCCATGCCGCCTGCCTACCTGCCGGACCCAGTGAGGACTATAAACGCAGAGGCCAGGATTTTAAAGGAGGCCTCCACAGCGCCAATGGCGATGGCCTCGGCGGGGTCGGTGGAGGGGGGCAAACAGCGACGCAGGTCCTCAAACACCTGCCGGTGGAACATGGCCGCCTCTGCCTCGCGAGCGATCTGATGCAGCCGGCGTGTGATACGACAGGAGGAACACAGCAGAGAGAGACAGAGAGGAAAGATACGCACATCCATGAGACAAGAAGAGATGATGAACAGATCGAGTGTGAATCAAGAGTAAGAAGAGAGTACAAGAGAGAGGTGGAGACAGAAAAAAAAAAACAAGGAAAGAGGAAACAAAAGGAGGAAATTAGTGCAGGTGTTAGTTGAAGGGAAAAGGTTAGTAGAAAAAAACAAAATGAATATTAAAACACATCCAGACTCTCACAGTAAATCATTAATGCAAATTAATATTAATTTATACAGCTAACCCACCACCATTAAATCATGGATATTATTTAAACATGGTCAGAGATAAAACCGTGACCAGTAAAGTGTAAGTGATTTGTGATGATATCAGGGTTAAAGAAACTCATATCATGCAAAAGCATGAAGGAGTGAACGAAGAAGAAAGGTTGAGCACGTCAAGACATCAAGCATGCAGGTTTTCCGAAAGCTTTGAGCTCACTCAGAAGAACAAACCAGCTTCAAGAACATACGTGTTTGTTAAAGCCAAGGGATTTATTCTGCTGGTGAATATTTCCAACTTCAGGAGTGTCTGGCTAACTCAAACATGCCAACCTTGAGCACAACGCAGAGCACTGGAATAGATTTAACAGGCTCATCAAGAACTGGCAGACAATTTAAGAGACTGTTAAAATGGACCGTGAGCTTCAGCGAAGGCTGTTGTCTGTAACTGACCCTGACACAACTCAGACAAACAAAACCAGCTAGTGAAGGCGAAACACATGCGTATGAGAGAATGAAAGTCATGAAGGATGCTGTGGCACTGAAGAAATATTACGGGTTGAACAAAACATTTAACGGGGTCCAAAATTTGGGATTAAATAAATTAAAAAAAAAATGTTGTAATTTGAATTTCTTTTTATATATTAAAAATGTTAATATGTACAAATAACATTTCAGATTCTGTTATTTATGTTAATTTTTTTTTATTTCACTCAGTGTTACACAGATGATATAATTTGCAGTGGATAAAATTCTATTAAATTAGAAAAATGGAGTTACAGACCCCACTGTATATAAAGTTTACAGAATCAAGTGCTTTAACAAAAAGACAAGCTTCTCATTTCTGCTCTTAAATGTCTACATACAATTTATTTTGTGTTTTTAAAAAGATGCTGTCCATCCTTGAGATCCTAAGTTGTATTTAACCCGTAATATTCCTTTGGAAATTCCTTTTAGTATTTTTTTTTAGACGAGTAAGTTATGAGTGAAAACATGAGGAATGTGCGAGTCAGATACTAAAGCGTTTAGTTGTCTATCAGGGTTAATGTGTGTCAGTAGGGGGCGCTCTCACCATGTGCTGGGTGCGTACGGCCTCCAGAGGATAGTCTCCCTTTGCGGTCTCTCCACTCAGCATGATGCAGTCGGCACCATCCAGAACGGCGTTGGCCACATCGCTGCCCTCAGCACGAGTAGGGCGAGGCTTCTTGATCATGCTCTCCAACATCTATAAACACACAAGACTTGAGTGGACTTGAGATACAGTTATTTTACAGATGCACTAGTCCTGGAAGAACAACCATTTCAAGAAAACTGCTCCTTTACTTTCATTAGAGCAATTAAACTGCAAGATTAACCCTTTTAAAATACTACAGGAGAATATATTATGGACTTATTTCTAGTTCAGATATATTTTCTGGAGAATGCATGTTAATATGGGGTTGTATCTCAGCATAGCTGACCTGTGTGGCACAGATGATTGGCTTTCCTGCTTTGTTGCAGCGACCAATCATCATCTTCTGGGCCAGAAACACCTTTTCTGTGGGGATTTCAATACCCAGGTCTCCACGGGCAACCATGATGCCATCACTGGCCTCCATGATCTCATCAAACCTGGTGAATAAAAGGAGATGCATTCAAATCCAAATCATTTTTAATCACACATCTAATACTACATATTGAGTTTGGGGGTCGGTACAGCTGGAGAAACAGGTGTCATCAGCTTACCTGCGCACACCCTCGTGGTTCTCCAGCTTGCTGATGATCTTGATGTTCTTGCCCTTCTCTCCCAGCACCTTACGCACTTCGTGCACATCAGATGCCTTGCGGATGAAGGAGGCAAAGATCATGTCGACTCCCATCTCCACGCCGAACAGCAGGTCCTTGACGTCTTTCTCTGACACGGCGGGCAGGTCGACTGCAGCACCCGGCAGATTGACACCCTTCTTACTACCCAGAGTTCCTCCATTCTCAATTTCACACACCAGATAGTCCGAGCCTGAGAAAGAGACTTTATTCATCAAGCAGAAAAAGATGATTCTACCCATTACACAGTGTCCACACAAGTAGCAACCAGCGTTATGTCACATTCACTTGAACAGACTAATGAGTTATAAATGCAATACTGTGCTTCAGCAACAGAAGCAAAAAAGTAAAAGCATCAAACTGATTTATCACAGGGTTTCTGCAGATTTTGTGAGGGTAAATTTAATGACCAAGTAAAGAAAATTTAAGGAATAAATGGAAGGAGACACAAAAGTGCGTTTATGATTAAAACAAGAGCAAATATTTGCCAATAGGATCAGAAAAATTCCCTTTTCAAAGGTAATTTACAAATTTTTCACCACTGACAGATATTTGTTCTTATTTTGTGAACACTGCGTCTTCTTATCTTCATTTTGCATCAGAAGTAAATGTATCTTGATTTAAGGATGTTTACATATTTGTACTGAGGAAGATGGTCATCTTTTTGAAATGCATGCAACATTTAATGCCATAACGTTATGCTGATTAAAGACCTTTTTAAGGCCTTAACACGTGAAAGGTAAATTTTTAAGACCCGCAGAAACCCTGTTATCAATTTATTTTATTACCGTGGCAAATCCGTCACTCACCGATCTCCTGGACCTGGAGAGAAATGAGTCCATCATCAATATAGACCTTGCTGCCCACTTCAACCACCTTGGTGATGTTCTTGTAGTCCAGCCAGAGCATTTCCTCATCACAGTTCTCCATGAAAGAATCGTCTAAGGTCACTTTGATCTTATTTCCCTTCTTCAGCTCAACCTCAGCCGTGCCACTCTGGAGCAAACAGACAGATGCATATTTGCACTATGAAAACAAACTGCCAAAGAAAATGTTCTTGAGGTCTCAAAGACTGAATTTTTGACATTTCTGTAGAACCAGAGTGCTGTGCATCCGTCAGTATTCATCTCTGCACTAATAACAGATAATTCAGTAGTATACACTGATCTTGCACCAGCGGATCAGTCTTTGTAGCACCTGAACTAAAGTGAGTAAACTCACCCCTTTAATGAGTCCGGTTCGGATTTCTGGTCCCTTGGTGTCCAGAGCGACGCCCACTGGCCTGTACTGGATGCTGCCCGGCTCAAAGCTGGCACAAGCTTCACGTACATTTTTAATAGTTTCACCGTGATACTAAAAGAGAAGAAATCAGAGATTAATAAAACTAAGAAACACTGAAATTTCCAGAGAAATTTAGACAAGTCACTCCAAACACATCATAAATGGAGAAGTTCGTGTTAACAGCTGATGTTAAGTGCACTTAAATGTCTCATGGCAGTACGATTGTTAACGGACAGCACAGGTTACGTCATTCTTATACCTTCTGTGAACACGCTCAATCACACGCAAAGATCAAGGTGTGTTTTTAGACTAGCGAAGCACAACACACACACTCGTGCACGAGCGAGTAGACACTTATGTGCGTGCAGTGTGTGATATGACAGGACACAAAGTCCATCTGTTAGAGTCTGATCTACTGACCATGCAAAGGAAGTCTGCTGTAACAAACTAGGTTAGACGAGTACCTTTGATCAATGACATTAGTGCTGTCATACAGATGTAGTACTAATCGCAATCTAGTCACTTTCGTTTCAGTAGCTCTACACTCAAGGTCATTCTGTTTGTTTAAGAGTGTGAAATGTTTGTGCTAGATGGCAGAATTTGTTTAACCCATAGCCCTCGAACAGAGGAGTCACATCAGGGTCAGCTTTCAGGTACGAATTAATACATGAGGGACAAAATGTCTCATAAATTGAGAACGGTGACTTATCTTCAGTTTTCGGAATGATGATTGGCTCAATGGATGATTTTGCCCTAAATTAACCTTTTTGCTCCCAACATGTCAGGCTGCAAACAGGCCAGAACCGGATCAGATTGCTTCCGCTTGAGCAAATGCAAAGAAAGGATTCTATTCATGACACCGTTCTGTCTATGATTCAGAAATTTGAGCCGAATTTTCAAGTTGCAGCTCATGTCATGAACTTGCAGAACTGCAAATGAAGTTCACTGTGATTACGAAGCTCAGCTCATTGCCAGCGGCTCCTGTATGAACTATTAGTGTGCAGTAAAACCTCCACCCTTTATACTGTAGAGACACGATAAGCTCTCCGCTGGGAGGGAACTGATAAAACTATTTATAACAGCCTCAATGTAGATTAAGTTACACACACTCTCTCTCTCTGTGGCCTTTGACCCCGACTGAATACTTTAACTGTTCTTTCAGCCCACAAACCTGAAGCTGTGAGCTACAGAGACGTTCAGATGGACAGTTATAGCATCATTTCTGGTAGCGAATGACATACATCCATCAACTGCATAACTAATGCTGGATAGATATGAGAATCAGAGAGAGAGAAGAGAGGAAGACAAGCACGAAAGTGTGTAAATAATGAAGTATGTACCTCGTGTGAGCCGTGAGAGAAGTTGAGACGAGCAATGTTCATGCCAGACTTGATCATCTCCTTCAGTGTTTCCACAGAGCGAGAGGCCGGTCCTGTGATCAAATGACACACAATGCACCATCACTTACTGCTAAGTAGGACTATTTTAACTTAATATGCGTTTTCTCAACATCCCGTGTCTGTTGCCACATGAAAACAATTCAATAAAGATAAGGACAATGACAAACGGGGAGAGTTTGGGAAACCAGTCTCAGCTAAAACATAGCAGCACTCATCAGACAGGACCTGGAGTAATTAAACACCTAAATGACATATAATCCACCAGAGCATTTGCTGAACTGTGATTACAGAAGCTAATGTGTTATATTTCTGCTGTATTATAAAGCTGTTGGCAGTAACAGCTTGTGGAAGATTCATTTTAAAATCTGAGTCGATCCAGCTGTGTGTGTGTGTATACATGTCTTGAGTGTCCGCTGACCGATGGTGCAGATGATTCCAGTGTTGCGAGCGATGGTGGGCTCAGAGTCGATGTCCAGCAGACACAAGTGCTCCAGGAAGGTGTCGGCCATGGCAGCGTTGAGCTGCTGTGTCTGGATGAAGGCAGAGCCCATGTCCTGAGCTTTAGTGTGGGGCATCATGGAAGAGACGGGTAATATCCTACAGAGAGAGAGAGACCAATGAAGTAACATCCACATGATCAACTGACCAATCAGATGTCTAGCGTGTTTATGTATCTTATAAATGGACAGAGAGACAAATGATTGAAAAACAGTACATATTTAAGGTAAACACAACAGACTGTAGTGATTAACCCTGATTTAAACGCAACAGCATAAACCGTGACAGGACCTCTGTAGGGAGCCTGAAGCCATAAAAGTCAAACGCATTTTGCTGAGAAATTAGTCACATAAATTTAGCTAAACAGTTATCCTCACGCCAGCTCCTCTGAACATGTCTCTCTGTGTGTGTAGTAAAGGTGTGGCGAAAAGGAATGTTTCCATTCCATGTTATGCAACAGACTCCAGCACTCAGAAATATGAAAACTAACAATCGAATATAAAACTTTCTCTTAGGTCTTTCTCAATATCACCACAATCCCATGATCAAAGCAGACAGGAAGTGTAAAATGCGACCTTCACATTCAGAAAGGTACGGTTGCTGCGTTTTAGTGGTTTAGGCTTTGGCTCACAGATGGTAATCAGAGGGTTTCAGGTTTGTTGACGTGGAAGTGGTTTTCTGAACTCACACTTGCACCAGTGTACTACATCAGAGTCTGTCTGAAATCAAGTCACATTTCATGTGGACTCAATGGATCACAAAATCATCTAACCAAATTTGTACAATGAAATGTTACCTAGCTAGCGGTAAACAGCTGCTGCCAATACTCATGGTGGTATCTGCGAATAATTCAATGTGAATAAAAGACTAAAATCAAGTAGGGATGTAACGATGCACCCTGTGCAGGTTGAAAATCGATAAAAATGTCTTCAAGTCGGTTGAGATGTTAAATGAATTAAATGGAGAGGGGGTTTATATAACTGTATATCTGAGGGGAACTGACTGTCTTCAGAAAAGTTTAGATGGTATTTAGATAGTATTTTCTTTCCATCTTGCCTCTTTATAATGCATTTAAAATAGTGTTCATAAGCGCAGCTCTGCTTTGTTTACAACGGTAAACAATGAAACGCTGTGGTTCCATAAGCGCCACCTGCTGTCAATCTGCGTTCTAATTCAGTCTGTCTGCTGTTGGTTTCGTTCAGATATGTTTTATGTAGTATAGTTTCACAAAGCTAATATCACACCATTCTGTTTTTGCTTCAGATTTCAACTGATCTAATTCAAATCAAAAACTGCTGATCTTTGTTTGAATCGTGATTAAATGCAGTGGTTGCCTCTGATTTTAGATGGCCTTAGCTTGTTTAAAAGACTTTATTTTATTTGTATTATTTATTTATTTGGGATTTGTTTTAAAATTTCGGTTTAGTTTTGTTATTTAACATTTTTTTAAATTTCACAAAGAAATGTGTGGCATTTTGTCTGAGAAATAATAAAACGACACCTTTTCACTTGTAATTTGTCTTATCGTGAGAAAATGGTATTGTGAAACCAGCATCGTGAATCGTATCACATCGTGAGTTGAGTGAATCGTTACATCCCTAAAATCAAGGCAATCAAACCCTCTTTGAACCTACAGTAGATGAGACAAACTGAACATTCATTACAGAAACATCTCTATAGCTACAAGGCAATGCTGAGTGAAGATCAAACACACAGTAAATCAGTGAATCTTATACAAACAGACTTACACACAACCTAAGAATGTGACTGTACACTGACATGTCTTTATGGTCAGTGAAGTCATACAGCACTAATCAAACATAAATCGATATATCGGTCGATCTCTATTTGTAATATTAGATAATACATGTCTATAACTATATTAACCAACATTTTGAAGTTTTTCATCATTGTTCATGCATAGCTTCACATTTATTGAGAAACAGGGAATATCTGCCATTTTAAAAATTTGTCATTATATTTCATTTGTATTTAATTTGTCTCACTGTAGTGAACTACAAAACAACTAAAAGGTGATAAAAGCATATTGAGAAAAGCATCAAAGAAATATTAACTAGTCATAACACAGACAGTCACTTTCCATTACACGTTCATGTACACTTTAACCTGAAATCTTGATTGATGTAAATAAAAGTTCATAGACACCTTGAAAACAATCTATACATACTTTCTCTCTCTCTCTCTCTCTCTCTCACACACACACACACACACACACACCCCCATGAGCTGGTCTTTGTGTGCTTGAGCTGACCTGGATTTTGTATCTTAAGGCGGACGCTACTAAAGCTCAATTTAAAAGAGATAATCCATCTGACACAGCCTGAAGCGCAGGAAAGTCAATGTGATGATATCCAGACAATCACAGCTCTGTTGGCACACGCACATCAAAATCATGATCATGTCAGACTGAACTGCGAATTGTGGTTTCTAAATCAAAGTGATCTACTTTAAATATTCTTACAGGAAAGTGAAACCAGTCACATGACCACAGTTTGGCACCAGGATGGTTTTGGCGAGGACTTTACTGCGGTCGTTAACCTAATAAAACCCCACTGCATTGATGCCATGGTGGGCTGTCGTACGTGAGCAGATGCACATCACAGGGAAAACACTCACACACTCTTCCTCACGTAGTCATGTGATGACTAAGACAGGCAGAGTGGAAAATTCAGGCCCTCGTGCAGTGAGCCACACACACTCATAGTGAAAGGAGGGGCTATTCCACTTCCTGATACTACAGGAAATGATGCAAACTGTGGTTTGTGTAACTAACGAGATGGTAATGCTACATGCAGCATGGCAAACATGGCTGTTGTCAGTCCTGGTATTGATTGTTTTATGCTATGTGGCTCAACAGACAGCATCTGATGCTAACAAGGACACTGAAGGTCAATATTAGTCAGGAATGTCTTGTTATTATAGACCTGTTTTATAACCACATTCCCTGCTTTATCTCCAAAAATCCCAGCTAGGAAATCCCAGCCTTGTTCTCAGAGCTCAGTGAACAGGAAGAATCCATACAGCAACACCCTAACATCACGGTCAAGTCAAATTAATCTGTTTGTTCTGTCGTGACGTACACAAAAAACTGTTTGCAGGTCCAAGTCTCTACTTGTTCCAATTGAGAATAACATCTCAATTAATATTCATATCACAGATTTAAGCTTTAAAAACTCACGGGTTGCACTACAGTCTACAGAATATTTTTCTATTCAAAAGATGAATCACTGTTTGGCCATCTGAGATTTCAGTACGGAAAGGTTAGGATTAGGGCTGGGTATCGATTCAGATGTCCCGATTCGATTCGATTTCGATTTGCAAGCTCTCGATTTTTTAGATTACATTCAGCGAATATAGATTTAATACAAAAGCTATTAATATTTCTAAAAAATGAACAGTAAACATCAGTTTACAAATGGTGAATTAATAAAAAGAAATTAAGAACCACATGCCTGTATTTTAAACCTATTCTTTTTTTTGTATAGGGTCCTTTTTTAAACAATAATAGGGCCCTATAAAATGTTCTTAATTTTTCTGGTAATCAGATGAAGGCATAAAACATTAATTTAATTTATCCTAATCAAATGAAAATTAAACCCTTTTATTTTTTGGCAAACAAAGTGATGCACAACAGAGGTTTACTGTTAAAATAAAAAAAAAAACAGATGTGATTATTCCTTTAAAAATAAAGATTTATTAATATTTATTAGCAGTAGCAGCATTGAGTCTTAAGACTGCTAAATAGTCATATATTCTGACAGTAGAACGTTAAACTAAACTTTTATTTTGACAGGTTGCCGTGAAGAACTTGCAGCTGCTGTGTATGTGATATGAGCTGAAATAAATACTGGAAAAGATCGATTCGCGGCTTTTGAGAATCGATATCGAATCGACGTCATTTTAAAAAACTATTAATCGGAAAATCGATTTTTTTGCCCAGCCCTAGTTAGGATGATGATTTTTCAGTAGTATTACAGCACAGGCGTTTGGACCCAGAAACGGTGGCCCGTGAAGTCAGACTTAAAAAGCAGATTTTATCCATTTATTAATTTTTTTTTTTTACAGTCAATCACAATGATCTGAATTAGCTTCGACACAAATAATACATACCTACAATAACTGGTTTAGTAACTGTAAGAGTCTAACAAAGCCTAGTTCCTTTACTCATCAGAAACAGCGGCCCTGAACCCACCTGTAGGCCCTTCGGCTCTGGGAAATAAGTCACTGTGTGTCTGTCAGAGCCCTGCAGAGGAGCGCCAGCGTGCGTGACCTTCTCTCCCCAATCACAGCGCTGCAGACACGGATGCTGGGCAGAATGAAGCAGCATGCATCGTGCTGCCGAGGAGTTTGAGCACTAAATCCACTTCTCTTCAGAGAGGATAAAACCCGCAAGCCAAGCGCACACTTGCTGTCCTGCACGAGCAGGACTCTAATAAGACTTCAGCCCAACATTAGTCCCTAAACACACTGGTTTAGTTGTGGACCAGCCACTACAGGCAGTAAACAGCACTGTACTGTAGATCACATTACAATGCTGGGTTAAAATAGGAATGGGATGCCATAAGGAGCACTGGACTAGCTGGGATTGTACCAGTATGAAATGCGACAGGCTCGGAGTGGCGTAGAGGTCTGCAGGACTCATATCTACTGCAGTTCATGAAGCCAAACGGGTGTTTTACTGCAGCAAAGAGCGACTGAGGTGAGTCTGTTCTCTTTACTCGATGATTCAGAACAATGACTAATAACTGTGCACTGGGACGTCCCTGGTGAGGTCTATGAAAGGCCGGTTTGTGTCTGTGGGCGTCTCTTTTACTGGTCTCTTCTGCTGGTTTAGTGGAAGCTTTTGACATTCTGGTGTAACTCAACAGGATGTTACAGAAAACATTCCCATATTGCATCGACACACACTCACTGCAGAACTGAAAACAGCTTCCCCGAAAGAGTGTGACAGTTTGATCAAGCAGATGTCAAAACATCTACAAAGTGCCAACAGTGTTTATAATAAAGCTAATTTGCTGTCTGTTAATGCACACATGAATTCAAGCTATGCAGGGCTGAGCACAAATCAGAATTTATGCATGTGCTCCATTTCAACTCAATTCACAGGATGTTTGAAATTCGAATGACAGTAAGAGCAATAATTTACTGAATAGCATTTAATGAAGTCCTCTTCCACCCTGGTTCATAAATGAATTTAATACAGAAAATGTAATGACATATATAAATGCATATTTCCGTAGGTGGCATTTCAAACATGATAATTATATCATTTCTGGGAATAGACCATATATAATTTATGAATAAATAAAATGTATTATTATGTTGGCTTGGTATACTGCTTTATTTCATTCCATTTTAATACTAGTTTCTTTAATTCACACTCAAATTGCAACTCAGCTTACTACCCCAATTGAAATTCAGAAACTGACTTGTGCCAAATTTGCACTGATGGCATTGAAGCACTCCTACTTAATGCTGCTTAGGGTCGGCATAAATGCATTTACACAACAATTTCAACTGTACTATGTAAGCTTGTTTCATGACAGGGTAGAAAAAATGATTGCAACTTTCTCATAATTACAGACAGTAGGCCTCACAATTCTGAGTTTATATCTCACAATTCTGCCTTTTTTCTTGAGAATCTTAGAATTGTGAGATAAAAGGTTGCAACTACCTTTATTTTGTGGCAGAATCAAAAACAGAATTGTGAGATGTAACCTCAGGCATAATTTAGTCTGGCTGGATTTTGAGCTGCGTAAAGATGCCCCTGGGAATGTAAAAAGCTTTCTATTTCTTTCTGAACGACGCAGGCCAATGGAGCTGACACATAAATCAAGAAGACTGAGAACAAGACTTTAAAAATCTGACAACGCACAAGTGTCAAGGTATGTGATTGCAAGACAAACACACAAAACTGTCCAGTTCCTCCCTCGCACAAACATGATGCAGCATCATAATTAGCACCTATCAATGAAGTGCGCCCGCCCACACGACGAGAGAGCCAGAGTCCGCGAGGGCGCATCTCCGAGTCAGTACCATTCATTACGGTGGCCGAGAAGTGCTAAACAAATCACAATTCTGAAAACAAAATAACAAATTACAAATGCAAATGCAAGTCTAAAAAACAAAATAACAATTCAGAAAACACAACAACAATTCAGAAAACATTATAACAAGTCAGAAAACACAATAACAAATCCGAAAACAAAATAACAAGTCAGAAGACACAACGACAAATCAGACAAACCGGAAGAGGTAGATATAGTTTGAGACGGCGCCATTGGTTTGGGATTACTCACCGCTGACTGGACGAGACATCTGTCAATCAACGTATACAGGAAGAACCAGCCGAAGAACAGCAGAGTCGTGGTAGAAAGTTCGGAGATGGTATTAAAGTAGCTCAGTTTAAATGTATTGTATGAATTGCCTTTACTCTGGAATAAAAAATACGGGGTGTCTATTTACATTTAGTTAAAAGTGGCTGTAGAACATCAGCTCCAGTGGCGCAGATGGATAAGCGTGTGTCCTTGGCTTTTTGACGCGATCGACCCGGCTTTTGCCAAACTTTTTTTTCCTCCCTTTTCAAATATCGTATTAGCAATGGATTCTATTTACACTAAGTGCAAATACCTAGTTACACTATGTTAAAATAGCAGGGTACCCTAACCCTACCCGATACTTTATTTTCAACATTTCCTTCATTTTTATTGAAAATAAATGCCTTTACGATGTGATAAGAGATTTGAAAAGGGAGAAAAAAAAAAGTTCTGCAAAAAGGCGGGATCGAACCCGGGTCGATCGCGTCAAAAAGCTAACGACACACACTTATCCATCTGCGCCACTGGAGCTGATGTTCTACAGCCACTTTTAACTAAATGTAAATAGACACCCCGTATTTTTTATTCCAGAGTAAGGGCAATTCATACAATACATTTAAACTGAGCTACTTTAATACCATCTCCGAACTTTCTACCACGACTCTGCTGTTCTTCGGCTGGTTCTTCCCTGTATAAGTTGATTGACAGATGTCTCGTCCAGTCAGCGGTGAGTAATCCCAAACCAATGGCGCTGTCTCAAACTATACCTACCTTTTCCGGTTTGTCTGATTTGTCATTGTTTTCTGACTTGTTATTTTGTTTTCGGATTTGTCATTGTGTTTTCTGACTTGTTATGTTTTCTGAATTGTTGTTGTGCTTTCTGAATTGTTATTTTGTTTTTTAGACTTGCATTTGCGTTTGTAATTTGTTATTTTGTTTTCAGAATTGTGATTTGTTTAGCACTTCTCTGCCACCGTAATTCGTTCATCACTGCACTTAATAAAGGGTGATAACTTAACGCAACGCACTCCATGATAATGCAGATATCAAGGCATGCGTTCAGCGCCGCTCTGAGGATCAAACATCGCAATCCTCATCCTCTGTATGCACATAGGTGCTTCTGGTCTAGTCGAACGCTCGGGGAGAATGTGGCGTATGCGCTGCGGGTCACGTCCCGCCTCTGCGTCACATTCTCCGCCGGCGAGACGTGCGCACGTAAGCCTCTAATTCGAATGAATTTAAAAATAATGACGGTTATTGATCCGCCGTCCAACGTTAAAATTACAAACGACGATGAACGTCAAGAGACGGTTAGTCAGCATAAAACAGTGAAATCTACACTTAAAGACGTCCAGTGTGGTGGAAACGTAGTGAAAAGGAACTTTTGATTAATTAAATACACAAATAGCTAAAATTACAAACGATGATGATCCGCTGTCCAACGTTAAAATTACAAACGATGATGAACGTCAAGAGACGGTTAACTTAGTCAGCATAAAACCGCACTGAAATCTACACTTAAAGACGTCAAGTGTGGTGGAAACGTAGTGAAAAGGAACTTTTGATCAATTAAATACACAAATAGCTCAAAAGCGGTAAAAAATTCTCAGCGGGGTGAGTGAAAATAACCCAAACCTGCGCTATTTTATGACAGCAGCTGCTCTGACGAACGAAAACCTTTGCTAGAACTGTACACAATAACGTTGCTAATGAAAAATATAACTATGAGGTTGATTTTTTTTGTAAGTGTCGCTCTGAAGATAACGTTAACGGTACTCACCTGCGTTTGATGACAGTCGGCCGTGACTGATGCGCTCCCGATCGCGAGCTCAAGGTGATCCGCCAAACCGACCGGGAACTACTTCCGTCAAAGGCACGCGCGGATTGATATTTATGACGTCAAACTATAAAAACATCACTATAGCGTTTTTTTTTTTAAAGCAGTATTTGATTATAACATTCCAGAGAAAGATCTCTAAACGTTTCTTGGCGGTTCGTCCATGAAAGAAAAGATTTGATAAACAAAGCCAAGCTTCCTGATGGGGGATTATGAAACGCAGGGAAGTGGAATGATCCAATCAGAGCGCGAGACACGGCACGGTGCCTGAGCACGAGGAGATCACGTGACAGGAGGATGCTGCTGTTGTCCTTGTGCCTCTCGCCCAAACCCATCGACCAATCCTCGCAACCCCGAGCTGTAAGCCGCAACTGATGCCTGCATCGACGGGCAGTGGTCAAATCCCAGCGTAAATCCCACTGATGCTCTCTGGATTGACCGTCAGTAGCAACAGTGTTCTGGACAGTGTCTCAAACTGTGCTCAGATTTGCAATGACAGCAAAGTCTGCAATCAAAAATCATTCACTTTAATGCTCTGTATTTTATACTGACTCAGGGCCTGTTTCTATTTTTCAAAGGAATTTTTAGAGCAACATCTGAGATAAATTCGATACTCCGTTGATAAAGTTGTCTCCTTTAAGTTTCCAGAGGAATAAATCCACAGCATTTTCCTACAGATACACAAACTGAATGTTTATAACAGTGTGCATTATAAGATTACTTGATGTTCTCAGCAATGTTCTTTTAGTGAAATTTAGGAACCATTATAGTTTTTATTAATACTTTGAATAACAGTATGTTTTTTGTTTTTATATTTTCTGTTTTCATTTTAATTTTAGTTAAAGATTTACCAATTTTCTTGTTTTCATTTTTTCTCATATTTTAATATCTTATTTATTATTTAATATTAAATTTTTTAATTAAAAATAAATGAAAACGAGAGCTGTTGCCTTGGCAACCGGCTGAAACAAAATAAGTTTTAGTTTTTTTTATATTTTTATTTCAGTAATTTCAGCAGTATTATTATATTATTATTTAAATACTATTATAGTAATATTTTGAATTATTCTTTATTTTTTATTTTCAGTTTTCTTTTAAAATTGTATTTAAGTTTTAATAATTTTTTATAACTAATTATATTTTAGTTTGTAATGTTTTAGTTTTTTGTAAAATTTCAATATAGCTTTAAATTATTTTATTACAGATTTAGTTTTATTAATTTTAGTACTCATTATTTATTTATTTTAGTTAGTTGCTAAAGCAACAATTTTTGTTTTTTTTTAATTGAAGTTTCTTAAGTTCTACTAATATTTATATTTTATTTTATTTCAGCTTTATTTCAATTACCAATTTTTACATTTTCTTTAATTTTTTTTTTTTTTTTAATAGTTAGTGTTAATTAATAGATAAAAGCAATTTGTCACACTGAATTGCATCTAAAACACACTGGTGAAGTGTGTGAAGCATTAATTTCAGAGCAGTTCTGCTTTAGTCGTTGGTTCTAAAATAGGAATTTGCTATATTAAGTGCTTATGAATAATTAATGCATGTGTCTTTTTTACAGGATGGCAGGATATGAGACAGCGCTGTGTCTCTCTCAGAGACGTGAGTCACGCAGCCGAGGACGAGCCGGATAATGGCTTATTTCTCTCTCTCTCTCTCTCTCGCTCTGGAGGTCATTGTGTACAGCGAGGCTCTTAACGAGGTAAGCAGGGTAAACTCTAATTAGTATGGTAACGGCTGAGGCCTTCACACCGCAGACTAGAGCTGGAGTAAAGACCACAATCACATGCATAGATACAAAAGTCTATGTTCTGCTCACATTCCTCAATACACAACCATAAAAACACACAGAGATAAAAATAGACTCGGCTGATAAAAATAGCACTAATACACCATCACGACGCGGATGTTGCTTTATACTCTTCATCCCGCTCTTTCTGTCTCCCTCAGTTTCAGTTTTCAAATTCAAAGCCATCACTTGGGATGATTTACTTACAATATCGGCAAAGCATCAGAAAACAAGGTGCCAGCAAATGTAATAAAATCAGATGAAAGACTAAAAAGACAACTATTGCTCTTGAATATGGTGTGTTTGATATTTTTTCTGACAATCCAGGCAAATGCATTGCATCTCTCTCTCTCTCTCTCTCTGTTGTCAGCTGTAGGTCACATGACTCTCTCTGCTGGCTCTCTCTGAGCATGCTCAGTTCACTGTGTTGTCAGGCAAAAAAGAAGAAGCACTGGAACAGACGAGGTCTGCGATAGATAAACACACAGACACACAGAGAGAGCCGGAGATGGGTGACCGCTGCTAGTGCACAGGGATTCTGCTGTACTGGATGCTCTGTGCGTGCTGTGTTTCTTCATGTATTGTGCTGTTCATCCGCTGTCTGTCGTGTCGGAGGAGAAGCATCCGTCTGGCAGTCGCTCCGTCCTCGCTGAAGGTGAGCTGGATGTGGGGGAGGGGGTGTCGTGGATGCTGGCCGTCTGTGTTTTCGGGATGCATCGGTATGTGGCGACTCCAGCGGGGCATTATGGGTGTTTGAGGACACACCGGGGGATTCGAGCAGATGGATGCTGTCGAATGTGATGGTTAGACCGATATATCGCCCATTATTCATTGAGTGCATACGACTGCATGATTAACAAGTGTTATTCCATCCAAAATCTACTGAGAGCCACATATTTATTAATGAACATATTATATAAAATTCCAGGTATTTGTGTGCATCTTAATTGTTGTCGTTCAAATTGCTCTCTAGATATCGTTATATTAGTATTTGCATCAAACATCTGACTGGTTTCATGCAGGTCTGATATAAAAGACTTGAATGCATCCATCAGCTGAGTGATGATATTCACAAAGATGTGTATTAAGACATAAATAGTGGTGAAGAGAGAAACTGTTACTCTTTATAGAAACAAAATAGCAGTTTTTCAAAGAAAAAGATGAAAAGCGGAAAGCTTTTGGATTTCTCAGATGTTTTAGACCTGATCTGAAGATCTGTAGACTGCATGTGTTTGTGTTCAGATGTCACCTGTGCTGTTTTACTTCTGTTTTGTCTTACAGTTTTCATCCAAGCTCTATATTTATATTTCTGCTTTCAAATGAAGTTTGAAATGAATTATTATTCATGGCCAAAGAAACAGGAATACACTAAAGATTTGTGCTTTGTGTGCTTTGTTTTCATGACAATTAAACAGATTTTCCTTCCAAACTTTTTGAAATTCTGTAATGCATCCAGATGTTTTGAATTTTATTTGTAATTTGCAAGCAAGCAAGTTTATTTATATAGCAAATTTCAGAATAGTAATTCACAAAAATAATTTTAAATAATCATAAAATAATCACAACAGATATATAAAAAAATAAAAGTATGAATAAAAGCAAAGAATAAACAAAATCAGCATTTTTAATTGTAAATCTCATTGAAATCTCATTTATGTATTAAAGAAAAAATACATAAAAATAAATTAAATACGAATGTAAAAACTAATATCACAATGCAAACAAAAGTAAATCCTTCAATGAAAAAAAAATGGTGTGGAAACAGTTTTCACTCAGAAGTTGCTTGTAAATTTTACAATTACTTACAAAGAAACTGCAAATAACACATTGAATTAAACATGAAAATTTGTAGTAGAAAGACTAAAATAGTATTTCTAAATATAAATTTTGAAAATAATGTCACGATGCAAAAAAAATAGCAATGGTCCTAAAATTATATTTTAATACAGGATGTATAAATATTTTTTTAATTGTATCTTTTGAATTTGGGGAGAAACATAAGTCGTGCATGTTCTTGGCTGGTTTCGTGACATCTGTGTGGTGTTCTTTGTCAGTATTTATCAGATATGACTTATGCACAGGACTACTTGGGAAATTGCTTCTATAAATTTGTACACACACACACGCACTCTCACACACACACACACGCACTCACACACACACACACACACACACACAAAACAGTGACACAGACAGAAGGGGTTGTTGCTAGGATACACAGTGGCAAGATGGAGGAGAAAGAACAGAACATTATTTTAAACGGTTGTGCTGAAACCAGAGACAGAAAGACAGAGAGACACCTGTCGTCTACAGTCTCACAAATATGACACTGGAGTTTTTCATGTGAGGAAAATGTCAGCGATGTTTGACCGTGCAAAGGTCACAACGCAAGAGTGTTGCTGCCTGGTTACAAAAGCATTCTGGGAGGTTTGTTGTGCATTGCTATGCGGTTGCTAGGGTTATTTCTAAGTATGTTTGTTATTGTCTTAAGTGAAAAGAGTCTCTCCTTAAGTCTTCTATGCATTGTAAAAATCCAGTTTTGCTTTTGAGTTTTGTTTGTAATTTTTATTCTTTTTAGTGTTGATTCTCATTAGATTCTCATTAAACAGTATTTCTTAAATGTATTAAAGTTGAAATACGTAAAAGTGTCACAATGTAAAAAGATATATTGTAATGGTCCTAAAAACTGTAAAAATTTTAATGCAGAATATAATTGTATATTTTATTTATCCTTTATTTAGACCGGAGTATCCCATTGAGACTTCACAATCTCTTCTTCCAGAGAGATATATATGTGACCCTGGAGCACAAAACCAGTCATAAGTGTCAATTTTTCTGAAATTGAGATTTATAAATCATCTGAAAGCTGAATAAATAAGCTTTCCATTAATGTATGGTTTGTTAGGATAGGACAATATCTGGTTGAGATACAACTATTTGAAAATCTGGAATCTGAGGGTGCAAAAAAATCTAAATATTGAGAAAATCATCTTTAAAGTTGTTCAAATGATGAAACAAACAGTTGAAACAGTTGTTCTTAGCAATGCATATTACTAATCAAAAATTAAGTTTTGATATATGTACAGTAGGAAATTTACAAAATATCTTCATGGAACATGATCTTAATATCCTAATGATTTTTGGCATAAAAGAAAAATCTATAATTTTGACCCATACAATGTATTGTTGGCTATTGCTTATATATATAACTACATTTTCTTCCATTATTACAGATCTTATATAATCTTTATGGTTGCAGATATTACAATGATTTATTTTATTGTCTCTTTTGAGATGAATAGATCTGCAGGTGCACTGTAATTGGTCATTTCTCTCTGATAACAGGTTATTGAGTTAAATGGAGAGCGCTCTGTGGTTTTGATCAATGATTTGTCTGATCTTCTGTTTATGTTTCCTCAGAAAGCACAGAGCTCATCTTACTGAAGACGTCTCCTGTCGTCCCAGAGTGCCTGTTGTTTTGCTGTGTGAGCTGAAATGGATCAGAAAAGCTTCATCCTGTCAGAAACGCGTCTGTGAACACCAGAGCCAATGGTGAGCGCTCACGCTTCATTACACACGCAAACACCTGCGTTCACCTGTGGCTCTCTGCACACAAACGCTGGCTGAGGAGTAACAGATGTGAGATGACACGCGACTCTTTATTTGAGCTTTCACTAAGCTCCGCCCTCCTCGGATACAGTTGCTCACTCAAAACATCCCATAGGCATCAATTGCAAATTTGCAATTTCATTTGAAGTATAATGTACTTGAGTTGGGTTTTTGGATTGGATGTTTTTCTAATTGTGCGTGAGCTGGAATTTTTTTTGCTGCCACTTTTCTTTTTTTTAAAGAACCCCAGCCTTACACTGTAAAAAAATAAATATGGAAAATTCCTTCATGTTAATGCATGGTACATTGTGCCCTACTTTTATGCATTTGTTTTTACAATGTATGTTGCTTCAAGAAATTATTAAAAACTCATACTTTTAAATTTGTTTATGAGTTCTATTGTTTTGTATGTAATAATAATAATAATAATAATACATTTTATTTATGGGCGTCTTACATAACACTCAAGGACAGCTTACATGTGAATAAAACACATAAAACCGTTAACAAGCAACAATAAAAGTCACAACCCACAATCATATCTTTACAATCATTACATAAAAATATCACCATTATGCCTGTCTAAAAAGATGCGTCTTCAAACGAGATTTGAAAATAAGATGAGAGTCAATATTACGAACGTCTTGTGGATAATTGTTATATAATAGAATAGAATAGAATAAAATAATTGTTGTATAATATAATATGTATAATTGTTTTTTATTTTCTTTTATCTATTGTATTTCAATTTACTTTATTATTATTGATCTCTTTTGGAGATGTTAACTTTTTTTTAATGTGAGAAAGGCACTTTATGAATAAAATATATTATTATTATTATTATTATTATACCCACTATTATTATTATTTAGTGGGTTCTCAAAATAATGAACTATTGAAGTGATTAGCAGCACTGTGTGTTCAGTGGAAAATCCAGCATAAAAGTTCATGTTTAACGAAAACAAAAAACTATTAAAAATAGTTTTTATTAATTGAAATAAAGCGGAAATAAAATATAAATATTAAATGCAAAACTTAAAAAAAATTAATGAAAATTAGAAATGTTGCCTTGGCAACTAACTGAGTTTAGGTTGAAGTACTAAAATTACTGAAACTAAAACTGAAAAAAAAAAAAACGAAGGCACATAATAAAAGTATTAAAACTTCAACTAAACGAAAATTCTAATAAAAACTGAAAATATCAAAATAAAAGCTAATTCAAAACATCAATAAATACTATAATAATATATAAATGCTACTAAAATAGCACTGCGTGTGTTTTCTTCAGGATATCAAAGGCCAGGTCTGGACGGATGAAGAATCAGACGGAGAGAATGAACCGGAGCAGTTCCTGTACGGGATTCAGGTAAAACACTTTTCCTTCACAGGTGTAATCTGCCTTTAGACATTTTGTAAGTAATTGTAATGTCAGTAATGTTGCCAGTATTATAAAGCAGCAAAAGTCATTTTATTTTTCTTTTCATTTTCTTCATGTATGAGATATTTCCTTTTGGGTTTAAATCTTAAATGAATGTTATTGCAGAAACAAAGCACTAGTTATGTACACTACCGGTCAAAAGTTTGGGATCAGTAAGACTTGTAATGTTTTTAAAGAAGTCTCTTCTGCTCATCAAGGCTGCATTTATTTGATCAAAAATACAGAAAAAAACGGTAATCTTGCAAAATGTTATTACAATATAAAATAATGGTTTCTATTTTAATATGCATTGAAATGTAATTTATTTCTGTGATGCAAAGCTGAATTTCCATCAGCCACTACTCCAGTATAAAGTGTCACATGATCCTTCAGAAATCATTCTAATATGCTGCTTTATTATCAGAATTATCAATGTTGCAACAGTTGTGTTTTTTGGAAACTGCGATACTTTTTTTTCAGGATTCTTTGATGAATAAAAAGTTCAAAAGAACAGCATTTATTCAAAATATAGATCTTTTCTAAAAATACATCACTTCTTATCAATTTAACACATCCTTGCTGAATAAAAGTTTTAATTTCTTTCAAAAAAACAAAGAATAAAAATGTACCGACCCCAAACTTTTGAACGATAGTGTATATTGTTAGAAAAGATTTCTATTTTAAGTAAATGCTCTTCTTTTTAACTTTTTATTCATCAAAGAATCCTGAAAAAATATCACGGGATCCAAAAAAATATGAAGCAGCAACAGTTTCCAGCACTGATAATAAATCAGCATATTAGAATGATTTCTGAAGATCATGTGACACTGAAGACTGGAGTGATGATGCTTTGCATCACAGAAATAAATTACATTTTAATGCATATTAAAATAGAAAAACGTTACTTTACATCATAATAATATTTCACAATATTACTGTTTTTCCTGTATTTTTGATCAAATAAATACAGCCTTGATGAGCATAAGAAACTCCTGTAAAAACATTAAAAATCGTTCTGATCCCAAACTTTTGAGTGGTAGTGTACATCTCTTGCGATGAAAGTGCAGTAAACGAGCCGTTTAATAAGGTGTAATATCGCGTCTACCTGTAGGGGAGCTGTGCAGCCGACTTGTACCGTCACCCACAGCTGGACGCTGACATCGAGGCTGTAAAAGACATTTACACAGACAGCGCTGTGTCCGTCAGGTGAGAACGAGCCTCGCTCCACTTTCGGATTCAGATCTGTGCATTCACACCCGATTCACTTTCATTCTGAGTCTGCTGCTCTTCCTGCAGAGAGTACGGCACCATCGATGACGTGGACATCGACCTGCAAATCAACATCAGCTTCTTGGATGTGAGACCACACACTTCCTAAATGACCTACACAACTTTATAAACAGATGTTGAAATGGGAATAAAGTGATTTGTGTGTTTGCAGGAGGAGGTGGCGACCGCATGGAAGGTGATCCGAACTGAGGCCATCGTCTTACGCCTCCGTTTCTCTCTTTCACAGTACCTGGATGGACCAGGTGAGAAACATGCATGCATTAATTTCTGTGCATGAGACAGTACTTACTTACTTTACAGTACTTTTATTTCATTTACTCCAACAGAACCATCTGTGGAGGTGTTTCAGCCATCTACTAAAGAAGGCTTCAGTTTGGGTCTTCAACTAAAGAAGTAAGTCAACATACAGACAACCATATAGAATTAAAAGAAAGATTTACATTTTTATTGTTCATTATACAATATTTATTTATTCAGCAAGGATGCATTAAATTGATTGACACGAAAGGCATTTATAATGTTACAGATTTCTATTTCAAATAAATGCTGTTTTTTTTTTACTTTCTGTTCATCTGTGAATCCTGAAAAATAAAATGCATCACAGTTTCCACAAAAATATTGTGCAGCACGACTGTTTTCATAATTGATAATAATCAGAAATGTTTCTCGAGCAGCAAATCAGCATATTAGAATGATTTCTGAAGATCATGTGACACTGAAGACTGATGCTGAAAATACAGCTTTGATCACAGGAATAAATTACAATTTAACAGATATTCACATAGAAAACAGTTATTTTAAATAGCAATAATATTTCACATTTTTACTGTATTTGTGACCAAATATTAAATACAGCTTTGGCGTGCATAATCATTAAAGAAGCTTACTGACCCCAAACTTTTCAGTGGTAGTGTGTATTGGAGCACTGGATTGGCCAATCAGCATCATCAGAACCAATAAGATTCTTCTTCACTGCAGTTTTATTAGAGTCATTCTGATTGACTGAGCAGAAACTGTAACGAAAGAGCGTCAAAATGAAGGCTGAAGCTTGTTTTGGTGTTTCTAGGATCCTCAGTACGTTCACGTCGCAGCAGTGGAAGCACCTCAGCAATGAGTTCCTCAAAGCCCAGCAGGAGAAGCGACACAGCTGGTTCAAAGCCGGAGGAACCATCAAGAAATTTCGTGCAGGACTGAGCATCTTCTCCCCAATTCCCAAGTACGTTCTCATTGTTTGATGTGAAATTACGTCATACAAGCTCACAATCTGATCGTGGTTGATGCATCTGAAATAGGGCTCAACAGTGATTGGCTGGAAGTGTTTCCCCATTCATTTTCTCCATTGGGAACTCATAATCAGTTTTAAGCAGTGAACCAAACCAACCAACCAACTCCAGAATAATCACAACATTATAAGCAAAAAAAGTAATAAAATAAAAAACAACAAAGGTACACGATTGCTACAACGTCCCATATTGATTCACAGTGTATAATTACCCAGTTAGCCTCCATAAATCCACTGCCATAAAGATTTATTATGTTTCCATGGTAACCGCAACTTCTTTGGCTTCAGGATTATGGGTAGTGAAGTTCCTCACCTGGAATTCTGCAATTAGACGTGATTTGTTTTCAAATGGCTTATTGTCACACGTATAAGCATATATGTGACCCTGGAGCACAAAACCAGTCATAAGGGTCATCTGAAAGCTGAATAAATAATCTTTCCATTGATGTATGGTTTGTTAGGATAGAACAATATTTGGCCGAGATACAACTATTTGAAAATCTGGAATCTGAGGGTGCAAAAAAAATCTAAATATTGAGAAAATCATCTTTAAAGTTGTCCAAATTAAGTTCTTAGCAATGCATATTACTAATCAAAAATTAGGTTTTGATATATTTACGGTAGGACATTTACAAAATATCTTCATGGAACATGATCTTAATATCCTAATGATTTTTGGCATAAAAGAAAAATCTATAATTTTGATCCATACAATGTATTGTTGGCTATTGCTACAAATATACCCCAGCGACTTAACACTGCTTTTGTGCTCCAGGGTCACATATTATTACATTTACATTTATGCATTTGGTAGACTCTTTTATGCAAAGTGACTTACAATGTGTTCAAGCTATACGTTTGTTTTTTTTTATACATGCATTCAACTGGGAATCGAACCAGTGACAGTGTTGCAAGCGTCATGCTGTTTAAGCTACAGGAAGGCTATCGTTATTACGTACAGTTTTGTCTATTTGGTCTGTATTGAAAGGTTTAGTTTCATTAAGGTTTAGTTAAAGGAAATTTTGAAGGACGATTTTGCTTCCTGAACCCAAATGTTGAGCTTTAATAATGTTTATATATATATATATATATATATATAATTTATTTATTTATTTATTTACTTTGTTTATTTTATATTTATTTAAAATTTTAAATAAAAGTGCCACAAATCTCATTTTAAAAACTTTAATTTGTCACTTAAGTCGTTTATTTTCATGCACTTCTATCAGATTATCTGCTCTGAAACAGCCTACTTATAAAATATATTGCTGCATTCACGTCATGACGAGATCACCATAATTACACTGGATTCAGAAGTTATTAGTCCTTATTGACAACACTTAGTGCACATAGTGCTGAAATGAGTAAATATTTTCATTGTTGATGACAGCAAAATACTTGAAAAATACTTGAAAAAATTAAAAGTCTTATATTCTGAAAAGGGTTTCAAAATTAAGTGAGTTTAAGCTTAAAACAAGAAAAATATCTGTCAGTGTGGTCAGAAAAATAAACTAAATTCAAAGGGGAAATGGTTATTTTTTTATTGTTTTAAGCTTAAACTCACTTAATTTTTGATAGTTTTTCAGAAAACAAGACTTAATATCTATAATATAATTGTGCTCTTGATTCAAGAATATTTTGATGTTTTTACTGAAAAACAAGACAAAAATACTGACTAAGTGCTTGAAAGCTACACACTGCAAAAATTACTTTCTTCATTTTTTTTTCATAGTTTTTTAATTTAATTAATTCAAATAATTAGTCTTGTTTTGTGAAAAATGTGTCAAAATTAAGTGAGTTTATGCTTAAAACAAGAAAAAATAACTGCCAGTGGGGTCCGAAAAAATAAGCTAAATTAATTTTTCTGACCCCAATGGCATTTTTTTTCTTGTTTTAAGCAAAAAATAATTTAATTTAGATACATTTTTCACAAAACAAGACTTAATATCCCATATAATTTTGCTTCTGAAGTAACTGTATCTTGAATTAAGAACGTTTAGATGTTTGTGCTGGAAACGAGACAAAAACACTGCATAAGTGCTAGTTCTACTTTCTGCTAGTCGGCAAGCATAATTCAGGTAATTCCAGCGTGACGTGAGCGCAGCATGAACTCATCCGCTGGCTGTGGCCTCCGTCTTGGCTCCAGGTCTCCCAGTTTCCCCCTGATCCAGGACACAGTGTTGAAAGGCAAACTGAACGTGCCCGAGCTCAGAGTCACCCGGCTCATGAACCGCTCCATCTCCTGTACCATGAAGAACCCCAAGGGGGAGCTGTTTAGCTATCCTCCGAACAGCCAGGTCAGCATCCCGTCTTCCCCGACTGCACGCTTTCCTTTCCAAACACTCTCTCCTCGCTTCTCCATACCCGTGACCCCTCACTAGGGCCTCCAGATAAAACATGGATGCACTATCCCTCATCCCAGCCCTCAGCCTCTTTGCCCTCCGACACCCCCCTCGCCTAACACGGCTGGCTGGCACCTTTCCCATAATGCTTTGTCTCCGTTAACCCATCAGACTGTGGCTGTCCCGGCGGGCAGGGCCCCTGCGCAGATTACCACCCGCCAGCTGATTGAGTTGTTTTTCTCATCCCAGGCGGGCGGACACTGCAAGAACATCCCCACGCTGGAGTACGGCTTCCTCGTGCAGGTACCGTCTCACCACAGCCTCAGCAACACGCACGACTTCATCCTTTCCCATGATGCCCAGCGTACATCCGAACATTACATCCTTGCATGTCGAGTGCAGTGTCTAAGTGAACGTGTGAGTGAGTCTACACTGTAAAAAAAAAATCCGTAAAATTTACGGTAAAAAACCGGCAGCTGTGGTTTTACGGTTTTATCTTAAATTTACAGTTAAATACCGTAATTTCATTAACTGAAATACTGTTAATATACCAACCTATTGAAGTACTGAAATTTATTTTGTACCTTTGTAATACACTGATAACCACCAAAAGCAGGAGGTGATGAGAAAGTCACATGATGAACCAAAGCCCATCACAAGCAGCTTTTTAAATATTAACATATATAGAAGGTGCACATTCACACAAACACTAAACACCATCACGGTAACACACATGAAACTGAAATAATGCAATAAACATTAATTTAACAACATTAGGTGTAACATACAACCCTAATATACAAAACTGATAAGAAAAAACTAAGAAGAAACATAGTTATTTCAACAAAAAACCGGACCGTAAATCTCATAAAAGGTTATAATCGTGATGACGCAGGGGATTAAAGCACCTGCTAAAAATGTACAGCTTTATTTTTGAAGTCTAAAAACTAAATAAAATTAAATTAAATTAGAAATGAATAAAAAACAGAATTAATGCACACCTAAGTTGATAATACAACAAAACTGAATATGCCATAGTGACAGAGGATTAAAGCACATACCAAAAATGTACAGCTTCATTTTGTTTAAAAATAAATTGATTTAATTTTATTTAATTTGATCTAGTTTTAAAAAATAAAATAAAATTACATTAAATAACAAATTAAATTAAATGATATAAAAAATTATTAAATTAAATAAATTATACATTAATAGAAATAAAAAGAACAGAATAAGCAACAGTCTTCTTAATTATTGAAACTTGCACATTTAAGGTGATAATATAACAAACTTTAATATGCATTAATGATGCAGAGGATTAAAGCCCCTACCAAAAATGTACAGCTTTATTTTGAAGTTTAAAAATTAATTAAATTAATTTAAATTAAAAATTATTAAATTAAATTATACATTCAATTATAAATCAAGTTGTTAAATTAAATTAGAAATAAAAAAAAAACAAAAACTGAATAAGTACATCTACTAAATTATTGAATATGAATGCACGTTTAAGGTGATAATATAACAAACTTTAATATGCATTAATGACACACATGATTAAAGCATCTACCAAAAATGTACAGCTTTATTTTGAAGTTTAAAAATTAAATTAAATTAAATTAAATTAAATTAAATATTAAATTAAATTAAATTAAATTAAATTAGAAACAAAGAACAAACCAACAAAATAAGCAACAGTCCACTAAATGATTGAAAATGAATGCACACCAAAGGTGATAATATAACTAACTTGAATATGCAATATTTTCAAGAATTCTGTGGTCTGGAATCATTTCTTTTGCTTTTACCACACAAGGTTGACCGCTTGTACGTGTGTTTATCTTAAGAAATTGTTCAGGTTTTCATTCTTAAAAGGCTCTCATTTCTTAAATCTCTTTACACTACATATAAAGTATTTTGCTTAAAACCGCATTTATTAGTTCAAAAGGAACATGACGGAGCGACTGTAATGTAGTAAACGAACCTGTGATTACTTTATAGCCGAGCTGTTATTACAGTAATGAGGTTCAAGAGGCCATGCTGTAGACTTAAATAACAGCACAGCTATATTTAGGACACATTCACATTCATTCAAATGTGATTTAGTGAAACGTGATGTACATAGTAGCTGTTTGACATCATTGCTGTTTGGGGTTAGTAAGATTTTTATTTTATTTTTTCAGCAAGGATGCATTAAATTGATCAAAAGTGACAGAAAAGACATTTATAAAGTTACAAATGATTTCTGTTTCAAATAAATGCTGTTCTTTTGAACTTTCTATTCATCTGTGAATCCTGAAAAATAAAATGCATCACAGTTTCCACAGAAATATTGTGCAGCACGACTGTTTTCAACACTGATAATAATCAGAAATGTTTCTTGAGCAGCAAATCAGCATATTAGAATGATTTCTGAAGATCATGTGACACTGAAGACTGGAGTAATGATGCTGAAAATACAGCTGCGCATCACAGAAATAAATTACATTTTAACAGATATTCACATAGAAAACAGCTATTTTAAATTGCAATAATATTTCACATTTTTACTGTATTTTTGATCAAATAAATGCAGCCATGGTGAACATAAGCAATAAAGAATCTACAGTAGTGTGTGTTGTGTGTATTTTTAGCCCAACTGGAACACTGGATTAACCAATCAGCATCTAGAATTGGAGCGATACTTGAGTTCTTTGCAATATGTGTCAACCAATTCAACAATGCTGTGTCCTAATGCAGTTTCCAGTTAGTCTTTTCGCTCATAACTGCAGTCATCATCATCATCATCATCATATAACACAACAGACTCGTGATTCGCTCCGTTTCCTCTGTGATTGCACTGCGATTCTCTTTGATCTTCCTGTGACGGGATCCCATCAGCTCAGCGTTTCTTCTGATTATCGCCTCTGTCTTTCCTCCGTTAGATAATGAAATACTCTGAGCAGCGCATCCCCACTCTGAACGAATACTGCGTGGTGTGTGACGAGCAGCACGTCTTCCAGAACGGATCCATGCTGAAGGTGAGCGTCAGCTTTTGCTCACGACTGAAGCTGGGTTCTTTGCTCTGATTGGTTGGTTTCTTCCCGCCAGCCTGCAGTTTGCACGAGAGAGCTGTGTGTGTTTTCCTTCTACACGCTGGGAGTGATGTCCGGAGCGGCTGAGGAGGTGGCCACCGGCGCTGAGGTGCGTTCATTCATTCATCCCGTGTCCTGAGGTGTAGTGTTTGTGGAGTTAATGATATGTGATGTTCATCTTCAGGTGGTGGACCTGCTGGTGGCCATGTGTCGCGCCGCTCTCGAGTCGCCCCGTAAAAGCATCATCTTTGAGCCGTATCCATCTGTGGTCGACCCCAATGACCCCAAAACACTCGCCTTTAACCCGAAGGTGACCGTCTCTACTTGCACTCAGATTAACTATTGTTTGTCCTGTAAAGACTGGAATACAGATTCTGCATCACATACACGACTGTACAAAAGTCTTAGGCCACTAGTATTTTAACCAACAAAAAAATGGTTTTAATTCAGTTATTTCTGTATTTTGCTGTAGTGTGTCAGTAGGAAATATCCGTTTACATTTCCAAACATTGCTTTCGCCATTAATTGTAATAATCCAGTGAGATTTTAGTATTTTTGTATTTTGTCGTCTTTTTCAGTGCGATTATCTAAACATTCTTAAACCAAGATACGTTTACTTGAGAAACAAAATGGCTTAAGATGGCTTGTTTCCTGATAAAGATTATCAAAATTTGTAATTAATTTTCAGGTGAGGATTTTTTTTCATGAAAATGCTACTTAATGTTGCTTCGGAGTGAAACTTACTGACTTTGCTCACACTGGATATAACTGGATATATTTTCGTACTTTTTTAGTGCTTGTGGTGTTCCTGGTCAAAAACAGTCTTTTATAAATTGCTTATTAATCTATCATTATGCTTTATTATCACCAAATCTTAAATTCAATATATTTGTCAGCTTGTTTTCTTTGAATTAGCACAGGTTTTGTGTTTCGTTCTGGAACCGATTGATCGTAGGCCTCATTGATCACAGCTTATGCACCTCAGTTTTTGAGTGAACATTGGCAAAATTATCCACAAAAATGCTTTTTTCACTCAAAAACTCAAGTGCTTACGGTCAGATCATTGAAACACAAATCCAAAACAAGTTTTGAATCCAAGAATTTGTGATAATATAGCATAATGGAAAAGACAAAAACAAAATACTAAGAAGATTATTTTTTGCAGTGTATTAAGATTTATATCAACTTGACTTCAACTTTAACCAGGATCAAATCTCTCCTTCTTTGTCTCTGTGTGTGTGTCTGTGTGTGTCTGTGTGTGTCTGTGTCTGTGTCTGTGTGTGTCTGTCTGTGTGTCTGTGTGTGTCTGTCTGTCTGTCTGTGTGTGTGTGTGTGTGTGTGTGTGTGTGTGT